>NW_013666747.1:29503-54451 GCF_000517525.1 Limulus polyphemus
TATATATATATATATATATATATATGATTCTAAATCTTTTACATTAACTGGTATACATTTTCGGTTAACATTTCTTAAAATATATGTGAAAACTGTATTAAGTTCATAGTCTCTTAAATACCACACACATACTAAAAGATTCCATCAAAAATAAATAAAATTAGCAGTTATTTTTCAATGTTAAAAGCCGTATTTGAAAGTATGGTTAAAATCATTGAAATAACATAAAAATACTATAAAAATCAATGTATACTTTAATTTTACTGAAATTATCCGTAAGTTTTTAATGTATACTACCGATTTTCAAAACATTGTCATATCCAGTAAATTCAGTGTGAAACCGTTTAAAACGTAATTTGACAACAAAAGACGACATTTCTTTAAATTAACTGGCCTGGTCGAAATTTATTAGATATATATATAATGTTCTAAACACATAAACTGTCTTTAAAAATTAATATTTTAAGATTTTTTTTATGATTAAGAAGCTCAATATGATGTATTAATTTGGTACATTATAAGTCTACAACAATCACCTTTTTCTCTGCTAAAGACCTATTATTATTATGATAAAGACGATAATAAAAAAAAAATAATGTCCATCTTAAAATAAGAAAACAATCCGGTCTTTTATATTACATTTATAAAAATTAGTCACTTTTAAAGTAAAAACTGTTTTAAAAATGGCTCGGGAACATGTTAGCAAATTTTCAGTTGTTATATCCATACGCCACAACTATAGGAAAAACAACCGGAGGATTTCTGCGGTATTATCAGAGCACATTTATTCAAAATGTACTTACTTAACTATGTAAACCAAGATAGGATTAAAAAAAAGAAAAAATACTTTACGTTGAGTTAAAAAATACGACTACTTTTGGCTTCCGATGCACTACAGTCACAATCTGACCACCCTGACAGATGCTGCAGAAAACGTGCTTGGAAGACGTTTTGTGTTAAGGAGAGGTTGGAGTAGACGCGTTGCGAAAAATAGAAAAAGCCAAAATAACTTAGGTTTAGCAACATTGCTCAGGACGCATTTCTATTTTTAAATGTTTCTTTAGCTTTAGGTAACTGAATCAATTAATTAGTATTATTAATATCACTATTATTAGCGGGGCCTATATGTCATAAGTCAAACCTTATGTTAGGGAAGGTGTGTGATTGTCATTTGTAAATTGATGTTCTTTTACAGTACTTGAAGAAAAGCTTTATAATTTTACAATTGCAAATATTGTTTAACGCTTTAGTTTTTTTCTTCTTCCATGTTATAATTTAATAGTTTTTGTCTGCCTTGTGTTGATGCGCTCATGTGTCAAAGGGGTGTTAGTAACAAAGCAGGAGTCTGGTTTTTCATTTGCGTTTTTGTCATTGGGACTTTACTGTATTAGTCGTTTAGGCATTAGTCGTGTGATATTTAGAGTACATATTTAAGCTTTGAAATAAGAGTCTTTAATGGTTTAGCTTTTTCCCCATATGTTTTCAATTGAGCGTTAAATATATTTTTACATATTTCAACAAGCATATTGATCTACTACGTGTTGGTTGTTGATTTTGACTGGATTTCGGCTATCCAGGACTAGGATTGGAGATCACTGGCCTAAATAAACTAATGCAATGCTCTAAGGTTTAGGATTAACCACTTCTACACTGACTGATTTATGAGATTTACCCAGTTAAAAGATGTTTACATGTAAATCACGTACATTTCACAAAAGTGAAACACGTGTAACATTTCATGTGGTTTGTCAGTTTGCAAGCGAGAATTTACTAAATAAAATGCATCCAAAAGTCATGTTTATAGGTATCATAGAAAAATACTCTGCCAACGCAGACACAACTAGTGAATAAAGATATTTTATGTGATAAACCATTTAAAGTATTTTTTCGTGGAATTGTAAAGAAAAAGAAAACGAAGATCTCAAAATATATAATAAAACAACTGTTTTATGTAGATTAATCATTAATTTCAAAATATTTATCTGTAGTTTGACTGTGAATATACACAAAATATTCATGCATAAAAATGTGTTTTATGTGGATTACATATTAATTTAAAAGTATTTTTTGTAGATTGACTGTGAAGATGCACAAAATATTCATGCATAAAAATGTGTTTTATGTGGATTACATATTAATTTAAAAGTATTTCTTTGTAGACTGACTGTGAAGATGCACAAAATATTCATGCATAAAAATGTGTTTTATGTGGATTACATATTAATTTAAAAGTATTTCTTTGTAAAGTGACAGTGAAAAACCCTTGAATTTCATGGTAAATCAATTATTTTATGTGGAATAACTGTTAATTTAAGGGTATTTCGCTGTAGAATAATAGTAAAAAGTACAGATTAAAACTGTTATTTGAAAGTAAATTTCGGTAAAACTTAAATTCTGATTTGTTGTGAATTTAAGTGAACACACCGTGAATTAGTTTGAAGCTCCACTTTTTGATTATCAGCGTTACCTCTGGTCTATCAGTTTGAAATTAACGACGGCAATGTATGAATATCTCTTGTGTAGCTTTTGAAAATTTTGGAACAAACGCTATAGCTGTATAAGAAGTTAGACGTAGACAGCTTTTCACTAATGTTAACAGTTTGTTATTTGGAGTGCAGCTGGAGCATTATATTATGTTAGTTCTAAGGTGTCTATCGAAAAAGTTATTTTTGTCTCAACGTCTAAGATTTTATTTTCTGCTGATATGTTATTGCTTTTTTTTTGTTGGAAAATTGGAATTTGGCATTGTCTTGACGTACGTTCTACTTCTCAAAAACACTTGTCTGTCTATTTATTTCTATTTCCTTGTTTCATTAGAAGAACCCACGTTCTCACAGTGAATAGTCGTTTGTAATATGGAATCTTGTGTGCTGAATCAAATCACCAGTTGTTAATTCTGGCGGAAATATAAATTTGTACTGCTAATAACACAGTATTTGATTGGTTACAAAAAGATTGGTTCTCTAATGACATTTTAGGTAACCGCTTTTTCTTATTAGAGCCTTTTATATATTGGTTATAGCTTTCTCAGTGTCACACTAATTACACAGTAAATTCACAAAACCTTATTCGCTATCATATCAGCTCATTGTGGAAATAATAATGCAAACTACAAATTACCAGTAAAACTGTAATTATTGTTTGTAGGCCTTTACTTTCTCATTCAGAACCAGATTACGCTTTTTATAGCATGAAATAATGATAATTTATTTTTTTACAGTTTATTTTTTAATACCCTATTACAAAGTATTATTGAAGTAAAAGAGGTACGGAATATTTTCAAGACCATCATATTATAACTTCTGTTTAAAAATATAGAAAATCAAGACACTTATGCGCTAGTGGAAATAATCCAGGTCAACATTTTTGGTTTTCCAGAGAAACTGTTCAACATCTATGAGATACTAAATTAGCTAATTCTGTCACATGTGTTTCGTGTCTGAATCTTTAGCATGATTACAAACTATTAGCTTTCAATATGAGACTTTGAGGTTTTATGTTATTAATTCCAATTTACAGTGTTGTATAAACGGGATTGCATTGATCGTAAGTACTTCTATTTATGGAGCACATAAAAACTTGATCGTCATCTTAATCATTTAAAGTCAACTATTACTGAAGAACTACAATTACCCGCCCTTGTGTACAGAGTTAATATTAACAGTTTCTGAGTCAGCGTGAATGATTAAAAGGCCCTACTTCATGCGTAAATACAGCAATGCTTGTTTTAAATGGATTTAAATGGAAAATAATAACACTTACTATCGTTTTACCAATCATAAATATTCCAATACTGAGGAATTATTCAACTTTCTTTGTAACTTTTTAAGCAAGAGCATACAAAAATATTAAAAATATATTTATATTATACGTGAATAGCAAACTTCGCTCCATCGTGATGGAAACTGATTATCAAAGATAATCTGAATTCAACCAATTAACGAATTGCGCGTTGTAAATAGTTGTGGTACTCCTTCTGTATAATTACACTTTGTTGTGACCTTTTGTTTAAAAAAATAACATCTTTTAATATAGAGTGGAGTTCCAAATTTGATTATATTTGCTTATTAACCGACTATTTGAAGAAAACATTAATTCGAGCGAAGTAAGAAAAGAAGTAAAAGGAAACATATATGATTATATGTACGTATAGAAATATATATGAAATAAAAATAAGGGTTGTGAATAACATATCACGTTTCTCTTAATTTGTCTGAGGTTATTCAAGCAGCATGTCTATAACACTTTGTATATAATAAGATCACAAAAACTTCAAAAGTTTTATGAATGACTTTGAGGTGATGTAATGATCAAAATAGTGAAGGATTGGTTTGATATAAGTAAATTGTTTTTTGTGGGTGATAAAAGTTTAATATAATAAGTGTGTTTTGGACCGGAAAAACATTATCACGTAATATATTGAAATATTCTAATAAGTGGAAGATGGAGTATTCGTAGTGTAAAAAATAATGCAACGAGTTTAACAGAATGTAACTAGTGTAACAGAATCTAACAAGTGTAACAGAATGCAACTAGTATAACAGAATGTAGAAAGTTTAACAGAATGTAACTAGTGTAACAGAATCTAACAAGAGTGACAGAATGCAATTAGTATAACAGAATGTAGCAAGTTTAACAGAATGTAACTAGTGTAACAGAATCTAACAAGTGTAACAGCATGTAACTAGTGTAACAAAATCTAACAAGTGTAACAGAATACAACTAGTGTAACAGAATGTAGCAAGAATAACAGAATGTAACTAGTGTAACAGAATCTAACAAATGTAACAGAATGCAACTAGTGTAACACAATGTAGCAAGTGTAACGGAATGTAACAAGTGTGACAAAATGCTACAAGTGTAACGGACCTGGCATTGGTTGCGTGTGTTGATTAGCTGTTTTCTATCTAGAGTATCATTTCAAAATTAGGGACGGCTAGCTGAAATAGTCCTCGGGAAGCTTTGAGCAAAATTTGACAACTAAACAAGTGTGCGTTAAAAAATTGAAATATTCAGTATACTTTTGATAATTTTAAACTGTTATATTAAATAAAAACGTTATTATAAGAGTAAACAAACAATAACGTTTATAAAGTGAGTAAAAATAATATGGAAACAATACATTAAAAACAATTATAGAGAGCAAAACCTGGGAAATCTATTAAAAGCTTACGAAATGTTGAACTTCCTATGAAAATATAATATTTTCAATATTTCGCTTATTTGCTTAGAATGATCGCGAAAACCTACACAAGGGCTGTCTGCGCCAGCCGTCCCTCGTTTGTAACTGATAGGCTTGAACTTGAGCTTTTGTAACGCATCTATGATCCCAAAGTGCATAGAGCCCAGCCTCAACATTTCATGTGTAATATGGATACTTTCGAAACTTTCATCTAGAGTTTTCGTTAGGGTGGTTCAGTCAGTACAATAATCTGACGAATTACAAACAGAATCTTCCAACGCCAATGTGATAGCTAGAACATGATACAATGAATTATGAAATATGATAAATGGATAATTTATTCGATATTTTAAGATTAAAAACATATTGCAAAATAATATTTTTAGGATTTTTTTGAAACGAATTACACACAAACTTATTATGTTTGAAACACATGCTTAAAATTAATTTAGATTCTAGTTTATACTCATGGAAAATTTAGAGATATATATATGTTTTTCATAAAAGGTTCCACACATTATTCCTTAAAAATTAAACATGTGGTATACAAATTAATCCTTAATGTATACAGTACAATTTAAATATCAGGGCAGTTAAAACATAGAATAGACCATTCTACGTTGGATTGTTTTTCATTATTGACTTGCAATACATAAACAGCACAATAAAATAATTTTCTATTTCCAGTACACTTTGATTCTCAAAAGTGTCAAAATGAACATGAAATACGGATATTGCTTTGGAATTATATCTATAAATGTACTATGTATACAGTATTAGCATTAATAGTATATTAATTAAACGTTAGGTCTTATTTATGTGATATCGTGACATAGGAAGGATAAAATATGTTTCATTATTATCTCTGTGTCCAAAAAATGGTTGTCAGCTGAATCCATAGAATCCACAAACAGCCAAAGCCTTAACAGCGTTCATACAATAAGAGCTCATGAATATAAATAAAGATATGGCAAACGTTTCGTCCGAATGATGATCTTAAAGTAAAGAAGAGGTGGCGAAAAGTCGCTTCCTGATTGTAAGAAAACAAATGGAAGATAAAAATGTCAGAAGAAAAGAAAGGTGTATAAAGATTAATGTGCAAGAAATGTCATCAAGAAAGAAAATAAATATATGTAAAATGGACTTAATAGCTTATTGTCAAGTGTAAAGAAATAACGAATTTTATGTGATCAACCGTTAGCTATGTACCTGGGAAGAAAGGTATTAAGTTGTTAGTAGAGATTTAGCCCCCCAGTGTCTGCAGACTTACAACGCTAGAATCCGGGTTTCGATACCCGTGGTGGGCAGAGCACAGATAGCCCATTGTGTAGCTTTGTGTTTAATTACAAACAAACATAGTACAGATTTATTTAAGTTTTCGATTTATTTTATGTTATTAACATGTAATTTGTATATTTTATTAAAATTCTCGTTTAATCCCTTTTGTAAACAAACTTTTAATGTCAAAACATGTCAGGTGAAGGTAAACGATAAAAAAAATTATTTTATTTGTATCAAATCCACTGCTAAGCTTACAAACTTACAACGCTAAAAGCCGGAGTTCTATCCTCTGCATTAGACCGAGCGCTGACATTCTTTGTGTAGCTTTGTGTTAAAGATAAAAACAATGTATAGCAGCATCTTATTTTGTGAAATGTATTTGCAGTTAAAGTCGGCATATTGCATGTAGCTGCTAACTGTGTGTAAATGATATAATATAATATATTTCAAGCTGAAGAGAACGTATACACATAATCTTCATTTGCAATGATCAAAATTCTCCTAAGGTGACTTTATTTTTATTTTTTCATTTACACTGAAGGCACAAGTTGGCACTGTGGTAAAGCTTTAGTGTTGGCCAGCCGGGATCGAATCATGCGTTAACACAAAATATTCCTTGCACTTTAAGCTGTGGATGCTTATAAGAGTGACGGTGAATCATCAGCATGAATAAAGATTGGTAGGGTGCTATTGTCTTATTGGCTTCTCCCTGGTCAGTAGTTCAAAATTAGGGACAGGCGGTAAATAGTCTTAGTAGTTTTGCTATATATACAAAATACAAATATATACACATTTACTTTTACTGGATTGAAAAGATTAGAGGTTTACTTAATTAGGTTTCTAGTTGTAATTAATGCTGTTTTTAACTTACATTTAAACAGCAACACATTGTTTTATAATTGTTATAAACTCGATCTGACAGATAATTGGTTGTTTTCTAAAGAAAGCATCTAATTTAGAATCTTTCATTCATCACGGCTGTATAGTGTACTAATCAGACTGTAAAAAAACATAATAATAATAATAAAATACCGAATTTTATAATGAATCCAATAAAAATATCCTGCTGCCAAAGGGAGAAGAAAGCTTTGTAATCACTTATGGATTTGTTATATAAAAATAGAAAATGAAGTATGATCTCTTGTTTTTAGAGAACTAATATCGTCTTTGAAACAGCACTAGAAGGTATTCGAGCATCATATATGATTATATCCAACAAAACGGATACAGAAAAAATTAGAACGAGAGCACAGTATCTCGAATTGATTGGTTCAGAATCTCATCATTATAAACCTTATTCTCTTTAAATCACTCAGCTTACTTCTCATAAGGTCAACCTTCACCGAACCAGATCATATAAGATCAGAGGAGCTTAAGGGTCAACGAAGAAAGTGCTTTCAACTTATATAAATTTTCTGGAACCTGCAAAAAGCCTTTCTAGTTAAGTGAATTGCTTTGGGAATTGAAACCTAGACTTCAACTCGTGATAGCTGTTTTGTGGTGAGCTGTGTTATTTATAATTCGCTATTTTATTGTCTTTTCAGTAAGATCGCTGAATGACATTATGAAGTGGCTTCTTTGAACAAAGATGGTTTGGCTTTACGGACTGTTCTATCATTTAGGGTTTTCATCGATCTATTAACTAAACAACAGGACACAATTCACGAATACTAGTAACCATTCCCTATAATGAGACATTTGGTGGTCACAAAACAATCATGTGGGAACAAGCTGAATATCCAAGTCGACTTCTTACTATAAGCAAGTCTAAATTTGTGAGACAAGATTATTCATTAAACGAATGAATAAAAATAATAAATAGACAGCTATTTCGAAACTACTTCTGTATAGGCTGGGAATAATATTACATTTTTTATTACGATGTAAGTTTCGACATCATTGTAAAATTCACATCACTTCTTTTTCTTCCACCAAAGAACATGTTTGGGGCTCTAGGAAGACCAAAACTTATTTGAAACTTGTGGATACAATTAGAGCAACATTGATATTCATTGATAATTATGTATAGATTTTAAAGAAAAATAATAAAGCAATAAATAAAAAAAACATACAATGTGCCAAAGATTAATGTTGATCTCGAGTAATCAATTAATAAAATTTATTTCGCAATCCGACGAACTACCGCTCGGTCAGTGAGAAAAATGAAACCTGTGACTTCAAATGAATAGAATCCAATACTACTTTGACTAAGTAAAAACAAGATTTTGGCTCCTTTTTATTGAATTTAATGGGAACAAAATAAGGGTCAACTGCGTTTAGTTACAGAAAAAGCAAAAAGCAAAAGCACAGGTAAATCGATATTCTACCTCAAAAAGAGCAGAAAGCAAACTTCGAACGATGAAATACTTTTAGATGTGTGATAGTGTAAGTAGGCAAGGTTAGCGTTTAGTTTGTAAGTAGTTTAATGAAGAGAAATTGGCAAGTTCGTGTTTCAGAACGATCAGAAATTCTATTGGTCAATAATATCAAAACAATGTTTTTTTACATATTATCAATTTTTGTATTTTCCGGAACCAATGAAATTCGATAAATTTTATTATGTTTGTTAATTATTAAGCATAATGCTGCACAATCGCTTAACTGTGCTGTGTCAACCGCAGGGACTGAATCCCTATTTTTAGTTATATAAGCTATAAAGAGTAAAGTTTATCGCTGAACCTTGAGGGTGGGGGGTTTTTAATTATCTGCCACACCATAATTATTCGTACCAGATAATACACGATAAAATTAACGTTTACTCCTTAGATTATAGTTCTTAGTAAACATAGGAAAATAAAAATGAGGTACTTTCAAAAATAAATATCATGAAATTGACATGTTAATAGTATGATAATAAATGTTTGTAAAAATATTATTTACTTTAAGTTGTAGATACTAGCATATATATATATATATATATATATAGTTTAAGAAAAAGTAAACTACGAAACCAATAACAACTGGATATGGTCATTGTAAATAAAATGATTTTACCGAAAATAAAAGTGAAAAAAAAAACATGATTTTTCTTACAAGCCTTGGGCCTATTAGTTTCCAATGCTTTTCTCGGGTTTTGTTTTTATATCGTAAATCTCATTATTTAAGAGAAAAAAGTCTTTGTTGCGGTTAGACAATGTAGATACCAGTCTGCATTACATTCTTGTTACCTGAATTAAAGAATAAAATATTTAACTAACATTTGACCTTTTTTTGTTAGTTTATGAAATTTATTGAGGGCTAAATATTGTAACGGCATTCTGAACATAAAATTAAAATATGTCTTTCTTTTTAGTCGGGATGTAGTGTTTAAGAAAGTAATAGGAAAGTAATATTATTCTTGTTTATTAAATGCAAACTGACAGACTATGTAGAATTCAGAAAAATAACAAAATAACTGAAGAGTTTATATATATTTTTGGTCTTACATACGTTAGTGTTAGTAAGAAATGCTTTTGCAAGCTACACTATTTTTAGGATCTGAAATAGCTCCCGAGGATGACTGATAAGATGTTGAACTTACAGTTCGTTAACAATGGCACCTACACAACTAGAGGAGCGACGTTCTTACGTTCACAATCAAAGCATTCCTTGCTACAAAACCATCAGAACAGTTAGACAATCTTGTACGTGCTGTAGAACAAAATGAACTACTAGTCTCAGCCTGGATGTCTGTGATAATGTTTCAAACACATTGTGTTTATTTCCCCTCTTTTCGTAGTAGACATCGTCTGCTTGTAGTCTTGCTTGAGGCACTAACAGGAAAACAAGTAGTCTTAAGAATGCTTCCAGTACGAAAGACGCTAGTAAGTTTGATTCTTTGTTTGTTATTAGTTAAGCACAAAGCTACACATTGGGCTATCTGTGCTCTGCCCACTACTGGTATCGAAACCCGGTTTCTAGCGTTGTATGTCTACATACATGCCGCTGTGCCACTGGGGGGGGGGAGCAGCTGGTTATAAAAATACCTTTTTTTGGAATTGCTAGCGATTTACATTTCAACCAGTTTGTAATGATGTTTATGCGTGTAAGTTATCAAGATCTGAATGTATCCGTATTTGTAATTTCTATTGCGCGTTATTGCAGTGTTTTTCTATGTTTGTAAGGTTTGATACATGAAATATACCGATAGATAGAACCTGTTTTAGCAGTTTTTGTTTTTGTAATTCTTTATCAAAAATAAAATTATATAATACCTTAAGAAAACCAGAAAAATAATCGCGGTTGTGGCCTTGACATAATGATATTCCAAAAGTAACTTACAGAACAACATCAGTGGGGAAGGAGTTTCTGCAGTCATGTTCAAATTTTGCAAGGTCTTGTTTTTTTCACTAACATGTGAAATAAATTATTTAAAATATGTTGAATAAAATCACTGTTTTGTTAAGTTTTTAATATTTTTCATATCTTTACTTGAAGTATAATCTTTTATCAAGCCATAATCTTTCAATCCTGTCCTGAAATAATATATATGTATATATAATATATGTTTTAAAAGGTAACATGAGTACAACAATTCATTAAGTCAATCAGGAAATAAAAAGTGATATTTCTTCTTACTTTGATTAGTTTTACTGGCTGAAAAATAGATGAAAAACTTTATTTTTTGGACACGTAACTAAACATTCCGGGTTTCGGATGTATTGTACAGCATTAATGGTGGTAAAAAAAGTCATAGAAAAGAAATCCAATATTTGCATACATTTTCATTTAGGTGTTTATCAAAATAAGTCTAGACGATGTATAAAATTCACTACAAACCGATATCACAATTAGGGTAAAACAATTATAAAGAGCTTAATAAACTAAACAAAGAAACCCTAAGAGCAAATAAGAAGAACAATTGAGATATATATATCTTTTTCTTCTGATGAACGGATAAAGTTGCAGAAAGAGTTACACACATTATACAACACGGGACCATTACATGTGCGTCTTGTAGAAAAGTAAAAATTAATTTACGCTTTATTTTTAAGGAATCCTCGATTCACCTCTTGAACTCCTGCAAAGTGCTGACCTCCGCTATTGCTGACGACAACTCATTAAAGAAGTCAATCATTTTACTTGAGAAATAAAAATGCTTTAACTTGAACCCGAATTGTCTTAAGGAATCCTCGATTCACCTCTTGAACTCCTGCAAAGTGCTGACCTCCGCTATTGCTGACGACAACTCATTAAAGAAGTCAATCATTTTACTTGAGAAATAAAAATGCTTTAACTTGAACCCGAATTGTTTTAAAATTTTAAACTTGTGTGCTCTCATTCCAGTATCTTCAGGATATAATACAAAGAAATAAGAGGCCTTTACCCCATCTATCCTTCAGATAATCTTCTAAACTTTAATAAGATCAAGAGAAAAATGACAAGTTACGATATCTTAACCTATCCCTAACATCCCTGGAATTATCCTAATAGGACTTCTTTGAATTCTTCCCAAAAAGTAAATATTATTTCTTAGGTAAATAAACGAAAACTGTGCATAACATTCACAATGATTTCTACTAAGAGATAATTACTGCTTTTGACTAGTAACAAATATTTCGATAAACACACCCTAAAATTCCACTAGCTTCCTACTAATAACGTAATGGGTGAGTTATCTGTCTTTAGGCTAAGATCCTTGTTCATGCTATTGAATGGGTTATCTTCAATATTAAATGTATATTTAAAATGTAATTGCCCATAAATTATCTTGTACTTTACATTTTTCTCATATGGACTGTGAAAATGGTAAATTAGAGCTGTATATCGAAGTCTGAGATTCATTTGATGGTGTCAGGTGTTACTGCATAGAGGTCACCAATACCGCGGGTATTTAAGCCAAATGTTTAACGTTATACTTACCGCTGAGCCGTCAGGAGGCATGTGAAATTGTTGGTGTCTGGTACACATATTTAATACACGCTTCTTTGCCAGCTTAGCTCTGAAGCTCTGATTTTTCAGTTCTTCTTCTGTTATTGATAAATCGAGATCTTATGCTGAGTTCACGAGTTCTGTTGCTACTCTGGGCTCCACCTGTGGCGGTCCGGCATAGTCAGGTGGTTAGGGCGCTCGACTCGCAATCTCGCGGGTTCGAATACCCATTTCACCAAATATGCTCGCCCTTTCAGCCGTGGGGGCGTTATAATGGAACGGTCAATCACACTATTCGTTAATAAAAGAGTAGCCCAAGAGTTGCCGGTGGGTGATGATGAGTAACCGCCTTCCTCTAGTCTTTCACTGCTAAATTAGGTATGGCTAGCGCAGATAGCCCTCGTGTAGTTTTCCCCGAATTTCAAATCAACCAACCAAACAAATCCTCCTCTCGGCGCTATTTCTAATGTGCTTTTGTTTGTAAACAATACATTAACAACTTGCTCTTCAGAGCTCCTGTTTCTAGATCATGTCCACCATAACAAGGCAGGTGAGTGTCAGTAGACTATTAGAATGAGGCTGCAGTTATTGAGATAGACTCACGCTGGCCAAAAAAAAGTATAAAGATAGAGCAGTCCCACTGGCAGATGAATTTACACATACTAGTGTTATATAAAACCGGATGTTATGTTACAATGAGGAGAGAACAGCATAGTAGTGTGTATAAAACAGGAAGAACCAGTATGCAGGAAAGTTTACACCAAATAAATAACATTTGTCTTTATCTTAAAAAAATTAGTTCTGACAACTTCGTTTTTCTTATTTCCATGTGATTAGCTATATTAAGTAACAAAACCTCAGAACGTTAACTAGATTTTGTTTTACAGATAAAGAAAAGTTTCCCGATGTGATTTAAGGTTCCATTTGTTCTTGAATTTACTCAGTAGTTAGGAATACGAGAAAAGGTTTCTAGTAATTGTAAGACAAAATTGTCAGAGATAAGGTACCCTCAAGATTTTAAATCAGTGTCTCCACTGTTTTTAAAAAAATAAATAAGCTTCTAGAATATTGTGTATCATTTATTAGATATTTTGTTTGCGTCAGATTTTAGGGCATCAGATTTTCAAATACATTATTTTATTCATCGTTTTAGAAAGAGCTACATCTAGGTAATTATGATTAGAAACTTTGAAAACAAAGCCGAACAGCACTGCAATGTGGCTGAAGACCTACAAAAAAAAAAAAAGTACTCCGCGAGGCAGTTGCGAAAAGATGTAGACGACCTTGGTACGTCCCTGTCCGGAAGAGGCACACTCACTGTTGGCTCGTGACGCAGTGCAGTCGACTTGTGATATTGATTGTGAAAGAGTTATGGTATTTTAGGGTCTCGGTCCCAGCATCGAATCTCTTCGCTCTACAGATAATATGGTGTGACATATTAGTGAACAAATCCTTCTTTTCACATCTGAACACTGAGAGTATGGTCCTTAACAGTGTATTTCTGAGTGAAATGTTAAACAGATGATAAAAATCCAACAAAATGCATATAATTTTAATTAAAAAATTACTCTCATTTTATCGTTCAATTTATCTCTTGTATAAGTGTAATAAAATCATTCATCGTAACTCAACTTGAAAGAATTAATATAAATATACAGGAAACTTTTGCTATTAAGACTTTTCATTGTTCTACTAGCTTCTGTTTATCTAAAAATTGTATCTGCAATTTTGAACTGCCAAGAATTACTGATCGAAAATAAACATGCCAGAGCATAAGACAAACATACAAAACTTTCAAAATGAGAGTGTTTAAATTAAGAAATGTCAATATAACTTTCTAATTTGCCAACCGTAATGTGAATGAACTAATGAACAAGCAAGAAAAATATTAATAGAATCAGCGAGTAAATAAACATGTTTGGAAATAACTAACAGCCTCTGTCTAAATATGAGGTTACAAAACCAAGACAACCTAGTGAGTAAATGGAATTAATTAAGGTAAACTAAATTCACTTTGATGATACAGCAAGCACGACTAGCAAGTAAAGTTCAGCAAAGAAGTACATGATTGATAGAGGATAAGTTCTTAATCCTGAAAGAAGAGACTCATTAAACGTTAAGGAACGTTAAGAACCGCATAGTCATGATGCATTAGATCTAAAAATAAACATGTTTTACCACACTACCAATAACTAATTTTCTTTTATTATACAAAGAATTAGCATTCAAAGAGCGCGCTCTAAATAACGAAATTCAAAGAGAAGGAGATTAGTAGCCATCCTGTTCATTAAATACCCAGAACAGAGTTATTTAGGCTAATGTTGTGGCAGTTAGATATTAACTCTTCTCATTCTTCGTAGTATATATGATAAATATTAATTATTATTATTGTTCTGAATACTACTTGTTGATTATTTTATATCCTAAATTTTGGCTGCTAATCTGCTCCCATTTTCAGGGAATTCGCGAGAAATACTATTTCTATAGTGGTTGGCTGGGATTCGAGCTTAAGCTTTCATCTTAGAAGGACTGGTGCGCTATCCACTCATTTGGGTTTACTAAATTTGAATTGAATCGACTATTTAAAACCTTTCAAGAAGAATATCCAGATTTTTCTAAGTTCTATGCTAGATTAATTGAATGTGTTATCAATTAGTTGGATGTAGAAGATTTCTTTTATCTTTCATTTTCTTCAGAGTATTTCCCATATCCCATTACTTTATTGTTATTGTATTTTATAATATGATTTTCTTCTCTGACATGAGAGGCTATTCCAGATAGACTGGTATAACAGAGTATTGTGTTCTATTATGCTCTTGAATTTTCACTTTTTTGTTTTTCCAGCATATTCGATTACACATTCACAAAAGGATATCACAAAATTGATTTTCTCTCCATTGAGACTTTGGATAGTCTGACATGAGCTACCTGTGGTCATATTATATTATGGCTTGTATGCGCTGCTCTAACTTTAAGTTATTTACATATCTTCTCCATGTTTTCAGAGAGACGTTTGATACAGTGGAATATGGTTGCATGTGTGTAATTTTCTTCAAGCTTATTCTTGGTGTTTATTTTCTTTCTTTTTTAAAGCGTTAAAAATATAAATTGGCAAGGGGGGGTTGTTTTGATGTGTTTTCCTTCCTTTTTCTTAGAATCTTCTATATTGCAGTAAATCCACAGTTACGGGTAAATACCACGACTGTTGACTAAACCACCCTAATATTGTAAACATGGCAGTCTTAGACTGTTTAGTCTCCTGCTTTGTGAGCTGTACTTAGTGGTCACGCCCTTACTTCATATGTCACGTTATCCTAGATCTTTAGATTACTGTTGGCTCACTTTTGACATTTTCTGTAACCTTACCTTTGATACATTTTGGTTCCATTTATGACCTTAAATTTATTCCACTCCATTATCTTATATACGTTAAGTACTAGCTAACCTTTAACAAGAGGCACCAGTACTTTCGAGATGGTGTAGATTTATGACAGCACTATGGAAAGATTTTCAGGCAGCAATCACGAGCATAAAATTGAGGATGCAGCTATTCACCTTGCGTTACTCTGGCAATATTAATGCTATATATCGTGTCACACTCAAGTACTCTACAAGTAGGAGATCCAGTAGTGTTTTGTTTTTAAAATTTCATAGAAGATAGGGAAAGACGCTGAAGATCCTAGACATCTAAATAATGTGAAACAAAGATTAAATGAGACATCAAGAGTTGGTCAAGAAATACAACTAAAGTGAGGTTCCTAAGTTATGCAATAGCATACAAAACGATATGCAATCAAGCCGATTTTCTACTGTTCTCTAATATAGTTTTATTCATTAGGACTATTATTTACAGATTTACGTTTCTTTAATTCGTATACTAATGACTAAGTAACGAACAATATATTACAAGGTGGCGCTTTTACTTACTTTGCGCATTTTTTACGCATTTATAATTAGGCCAAATTGCAATAACGTATGTGGAAAAAAACTGTCCTTCAGTGGTTTAGTGGCATGTTTACGGGCTTACAACGTTAAAATCCGAAGCTCGATTTCTCATGGTGCACAGCGTTCAGATAAAAAACCCAATATGTAGCTTTACGCTAAAAAAAGCAAACAAAGCAAAAGAACTCAAACGAATCAAACATATTTTTTATTGTGATTATAATGTTACAACAAAAAATCGCGAAAGAAAGTTCTAATTTGAGATTAGTGGCTCTCGTAGAATTACTTATGACACACCCAATCACCATAAGAGACACATAAAAATTTGGAAAATAGTCTGTAAACTATCCTGAAAACCAAGAGACATATCAAAAGAAATGTTCATCATAAGTTTTAATTTAATCTCTTTTTTTCTTGGTAGAAATAAGGTGATTATTATAATTTGTATGTTAGATAATGAAACAATGTGTGCCTGCGAAGAAAACCGTCTCATTTCCAGGAAACCAGCTGTAATGAACTAGAAATGTAATGCTCAATTTGATATCCTCTAATAACAGCTTTGTCTTTCATTTTATACAGCTGACCTACCACTGTTAATAATAATGAAGTCATTATTTGAGGTTTTTAAAGAAAACTCTGATTACACTATAATGGTTTCGATGCACTTAATAAAAGAGTAAAACACACAACCAATGATCGTAACGCAATGTCTTAATGGTTTTATTTATGAAATATGGAAATGTAGAAACGGTGTTCCTTGGAAGTAGATAAATAAACAATCTTGAAGAAATAAATCAAAGTTAAGCCTCTTAAGATTTATTACTAACATGTCCCCAGAGCACAAATAGCTCATTGTGTAGCTTTGTGCTTAACTACAAACAAACAAACTATCATGTTGTCAGTTCTTTAATATGACGTAAGCATTGATGTCCAAAATGGAACTACACACATATATTTTGGTGTTCTAAATAAAATGAGGCAAATTAAACGGATAATTTTGAAAAAATATAGAACTGTTAGATTGAGCTCTTATACTTATGATATCAAGAATAAAGTGTTTCAATCTAAGTTAACAAATTCATTTAGTTTTTCGACGCTAAATAACAAACTTCCAGTACTGGATCTCATTTACAAAGTTGTACGTAATGAGTTTTTCAATAGACCAGTAAAAAAACGATAAATAATATACTAATAAACAACCATAAACAATAAACTAATAAACAACCAGAAACATAATTAAACAATGCAGAAAACCTAGATAGCATTTAGAGTGCTTATGATGAAGTTACCATAAGTAACTGCAGAAGGAATTATGATTTCCTTCTCATTCTATGAGCTTTTATCTAGAAATCTGCCAAAAAGGTAATACTTCGGTGTTAGCTTTCCATGAAACTAATGGCTCGTCGTTTTAGCAATAAGAGCTTATTAAAGAGTAAACGCCTAGCAAATACTTACAAGATTTCTCACCCAAACAAAAACCTAGCAATCGATAAGGTAATTCCGCTTCTTACCTACCCAAGAGACGAGAGAAGGGCCCATCAAGAACTCATTATTGGCTAACCTTAGCTTTATATAAGTAAACAGCGGGAAACTTTTTTACGTTGTTCTATAAAAAAGGATAAAGCAATCTAGGCCTCTAAGATATCCTTAAGTGTGAAATATGCATAATTTTGTATTAAAGCTGACAGAAGCAAATCACCAGGGGAAGGGAAAAGAGAGAATTATAGATATATGTTTTGAAATAAGTGTGCACGTGGTTCGTTGCATGAGGTCGTTAATATTTTGTATAAACTTCTGAGACAGAGGATGGTGAATGTTTGATTATTTTTATCACGCTTACAGTTTTTGTATATTAGTCCTCCAGATGGGTCTGTGGTAAGCTTAATTCAGGACTTATAATGCTAATTGGCGGGGTTAAATCCCATGAACAGACACAGCGCTGATAAACCAATGTATAGTTTACGCTGAAATAAAAAACAACGTATGTTTCTTACAAACATTCTTTTATTTGTTAGTTTAAGATCTTAAGTATAAGAAAAGAACAAGGGTGAGTTAAAATTTCTCAACGAAGACAGGGTTCAACTGCATTTTAAAATCATATAGAAATAATTCAAACATTAATTTCGCTACTATAGTTTGGTACTGCAGAGAATGACTTGCGAGGAACTAAAGATAATAATTATAGTTCATATACACTTCTGTATTCTATTGTTATGTAGTTAACGCTTCAAGGGGTTTTATTCTTGCTCATCTATTTGTAAAGAAAGTCGGAATGTCGTTGGAAATGAGAAAAGATACAGCGCTGTTGTATAAGTGCATTTTTCACTATTACCCATTTTCAAGTGAATAAAGATTATAGCGTGTTTATTATTCAGTTAAAGTATAAATCGACGTGCTTTTGGAGGAGGTGAAATATATTCTTTTAGTTATTTTGCATCAGGGAAGTGAAACTAAACGTTACAATACGGGACTCTTGGATTTGGTGGTTTGTTTAAATTAAGCATTTTTAAAAATATTATGAAAGATTCATGAATGGAATTAAATATACCTTATTGTAATGAAGCAGCTTTAATCAAAACCAAGATTACGAACGCTGAGTTAAAGTTACAGTAGTAAAGTACTTTATTAGTTTATCCTATTTTACTCTCTTATGGGCCACATATCAGTAGAATACTAAATACTTCATGGACTTTTAATAATTTATAGATATAGATAGACCCTTGGATCCTACTGAAAATGACAATTTAAAAAAGAAAAAAAAGTGAACCATGATTTAAATTTATGCAAAGTATTATATGTTGGTTATTTATCGGCTATTCACACAGATATAATAGGCTAGAGGGAAAGCAGCTACTAAATAATATTCACCGATAACTCTTGGTCTAGTTTAATTGAAAAGTAGCGCTTGACCATCGCTTTTATATCAAAATCACGGTTCCAAAGTGTGAAGTTGAATTTTTCGGTTTCGGGGCGCGAATCATGGATTCTCGTATCCGGAACGCTAACCACTGGGCCATCAAACCCAGGAAAGATAAAAATGATAAAAAGAAAGATCTCCAAAAAAATTTACAAATCGTTATATGCTCAAATGTATAAAAAGGAATTGATAAAATATGGTATTCAATGTGGCGATCGGATATCAATGGTTGTCATGGTTAGAAGCCTATACGATCACCTAAATCTATTTAGTAATTCGTAACTTTTTAAATAGTAATAATAATTATATACTAATTAGTTGACCACTACTAACACAGAATATAATCATACTTTTATAAATACTAGGATAAAACATAATTAATAATTAGTGCATAATTATTATTTTAAAAAGTTACTAATCAATAATTAACAAAACAAAAAAAGCACGTAAATTACGGAAATATTAGCCAAACGATTAAACTGGAGATAAGTTATATAATATGCAAGCAGCAGAGAAACTGTTACTCAAGAATGTCCTCTCAGAGTTTGGATAACAACTAGCGTATAGTTTAGGATTATGCTTTTCAACATGAAAAATGACTTCTGGTATATTAGAATAATATCGATCAGACACTCTGACTATTTAGAAATTCAGGTGAATCGAAATTCTTTAGATGATCTTTTTGGATTCTGCTCTCTTACATTACTGTAACAGACACATCACCCAGTTGGAGACAGCTTTTATTAAGTAGCTGACAGAAGAGATAAGTGACGAAAGAAAAATATCTTTTGGTGACATAATCAGCAGACTTGGAAGCTCCGATAATGCTTATGATAACGTCTCTTTAGCATTAGAACCAGAGAACTATATAATGTCTCTTTAGCATTAGAACCAGAGAACTATAGTTTGTTTACAGTTCTTTACTAGCTCACGGAAATTCATTGGAAAAAATTAGAAAGTAGATCTTGCAAAGCTAGCCTATTTTTAATGATTGACTTCGGCGTAGTTGTTGAAAATAGATGGAGTGACTTGTGATGGAAATTTCAGAATCTCAAACAATCAACTCCCGACAAACACGTATTATTTTTCTAGTTACTTAGAAATGTTGGCGTATTGAACTTGTATGTTCATACTTTAGTGTATACTGAATACGACAAAACATAAAGAAGTGAATGTTCTTGTCTCAGTACATCTCGAGTTTCACTGATTTGTTTAAAAGAAAGTCAATATACAACTTATCGGTTGAATGAACTATACCATACAATATATATTACTTTCCAGTAAATGAACTTCTTATTACAGTTACAAGGAAGTTTAAGGCTTAGTGGCTTGCTGCTTGTTTTTAAAGATGCAGAGAAAAAAATATCAAGTAAAGCAATATTAATTTTATTTAAGATTTCATTTTATATATTGCAGTTTTCAATGATAGCAGAATCAAAAACATAAAATAGTATCTCTGAGGTTCAGCTAAAAAAATAAACTAATAAAAATACATATATGCATGCAGACAACTGAAGTTGAGCACTGTTTTAAAGATTGAGTAAGAAAAATATCAAAGTTATTATAATGTGTAGTTTACTGAAATAAAAAATTATCTTTGCCACGTTGTTTCTACCTTCCGTTAAGTACTCTGTAAAAGTGCTTTTGGAATGAAAATATACTGTAGTATAAAAAATGTTTTTTAATGTCATGCTCTAGTCTAATAAATTCGAGATGGTAGTGTGGAATTCAGGTTCCCTGACATTAAGTAGGTAGTCAGAAGTTTCCACAAAAATATGGGTTTAGCAAATGTTAAGTAGAGAATGAATTGAGCACAATCATCAAAGTAAGACAAACACACCAGTGTACAAATATAACAGAAGTCTTAATTCATACAGTAATGTGTGAATGTGTCTATTTTACTTGTTAGCCGACTTTTAATATTCACTGAATAATTACAGCTGACTGCTAGGGCTGAGAAAGTATTTCCTGCAACTTCTGCAACAGACAAGAACATCGGAAAGAATCATGTAGTACCACATTTCAAGTCAGACAAAGGTTCCTAGTGTGATGTCCCGCAATTACCGACGTTAACAATTAGTTCGAATAATATATTAAAGGAAAAGAGCCTCATACTCATAGCACTTTGTACAAGTAGCTGTATCACTCATTGACATGGATTGTCCTGCCAGTGAGTGTACACAGACACAGGGAGAAACTGGAACAAGCTTCTATGAAATAACTATTGCCATATTTAACCTTTATCCAAGCTAAAGAGTCAGTAGATTCTTAGTACATTTCGACATCCTTTTTAAAGGAATATCATTAAGTGCATGAAAAAACACATATTTACTTTGAAAAGTCTCCACTAAATTTGTTTTCCATGTCTGTTGATAAACACAAAGCTACACAATAGGCTATCTGTGCAGTGCCCAACACAAATATCGAAACCTGTTTTTTTAGCGATTTGAGCCTTTAGAGAAACATGGGTTATATATTACTCCCTTCTGCAATAACCAAAATGAAGTTTCAACAATGTTATTGGATAAAAAACCTTTGGATATAGATTTTTCTAAATCTTGGTAATTATGTTTGTGAAAATATTGTGAAGAATTAATTTGAGAAAAAACTTTATATATATATATATATAAAGACCTATTTTGGAATAATGAATTATACCGTTTCCGTGGAAACGTAGAAAAACAATATATGTATACTCTTAAAGATTAATTTTATAGTATGGAATTTTTCCTTTAGACAAACAAAAACAAAGTGTATAAAGTGGAGGGAAATTAAATTCCTTTCTCAATGACAAAAAATCAAGCGATCAAACAGAGTTTGTAAGGTACAGTTTATATAATTAAGATTTTTGGTAGATAAGGTGATAAAATATATTTCACATAATTTAATTTTGGGAAATAAGGTGCACAAGGCACTGATAAAATATATTTCATGCAATTAACATTTTGGTAAGTATGATGTATAAGGTATAGTTTAAGAATTTCATGTGACTTAAGTCTTGGAGAAAACGAGGGTATAAGCTAGTATTAGAATAAATACCATGTAATTTGGTTCTTGAAAAACAGGGCATATAAGATATTATTATAATTTATACCAAGTAAGTTTGGTCATAGCAAATACAGTGTATAATAAAGAATTATTAAATTCTATTCCATGTAAATTAGGTCTTACAAAACAGTGTAGATAAGGTGTTGCAAAAATGTATTTCATGAATTTTTAGGTCTTCGTAAGTAACATGCATAAGATCCTATTAGAATTTATTTCATGGGATTTAGGTTTTGGTTAATAACGTGTATAAAATACTTTTAGAGGGTATCAGTTTTTCAACTTTGTAGAGCCTACTAGAGAATTGAAACCATGTTTACAAAAACATGCTTGCAAAAACACGTAAAGTTACTATTGTTAATTCAGTTATTAATTGTTTTATGTGTTCTCTTTAGTTATTAGTTTGTGCTAGTATGTGACGGTGTAACCCTAGGGCTCGGCATGGCCAGGTGGTTAGGGCACTCGACTCGCAATCTGTGAGTCGCGGACTCGAATCCCCTTCCCACCAAACATGCTCGCCTGTTGGTAAAAGAGTAGCCCAAAAGTTGGCGATGGGTGGTGATGACTAGCTGCCTTCCTTCTAGTCTTACACTGCTAAATTAGGGACGGCTAGTGCAGATAGCCCTTGTGTAGCTTTGCGCGAAATTCAAAACAAAGAAACAAACTGTAACCCTAAATGTCGAGTTTGAATGATTTTTTTTCTTGAGTGGGATTAGTCGTTTTTTGTAAACATACTTTAGAATGTATTTCTTGTAATCTAGATCTTAGTTAATAAGATGTTGGAATGTACTTCATGTAACCTAGGTCTTGAAATATATGGTGTATAAGACAGACTTTCAAAATATATATTCCATGTAATTTACGTCTTCGAAAATAAAAGTACGAAGTACTATTAGAATGTATATCGTGTAATTGCGGTCTTGGTAAACAGGGTTTAGAATGCAAACCCATAGCCAGGGGGGTGGGGGTTCGGGTGGTGCGAACGAATCCCCCACCACCGCCCGTGTTCCGCTCGCTTATTAACATTTATTTTTTCCCTTTCCTTGATGATGGCCTCTCATTATATAATTGTTTTTTTAACACTGTGCATACACGCGTAAATAGCATTTTTACACTTATCATAGGGAATTTACTAAAAATGTTTATTTACAGTGATAATAAAGAAAACATTACATATTTCGGAAAATTATTTTCGTCCCTGGATATTAAAGCTACACATGAAACGAGTTCCACTTTGAACCATAATGCACCCTCCACTTCCAGACCTGGCTACGGGCTTGTAGAATACATTTTTATGTAACTTAGGTCTTGGTAAACAGTGTATATAAGGGACTGTTAGAATGTATTTAATGTAATCTAGGTTTTTTGGTAATAGGATGTTCAAATGTCTTGGAAAATAAGTTGTATAAGGTATTGTTAGAATATATTTAATGTAATTTAGGTCTTGCAAAATAGAGATTATATGATACTAGTAGAATGTATTTCACGTAACTTAGGTATTCGTAATTAGAGAGTATAATATAATGTTATAATGTATTTGATGTAATTTAGGTCTTGGTAAATACAAGGTATAAATACTGTTGAAATATATTTTAAGACATTTAGGTCTTGGTAAATACAAGGTACAAATACTGTTGAAATATATTTTAAGACATTTAGGTCTTGGTAAATACAAGGTACAAATACTGTTGAAATATATTTTAAGACATCTAGGTCTTGGTAAATACAAGGTACAAATACTGTTGAAATATATTTTAAGACATTAGTTCTTGGTAAATACAAGGTACATATACTGTTGAAATATATTTTAAGACATTTAGGTCTTGGTAAATACGAGGTACAAATACTGTTGAAATATATTTTAAGACATTTAGGTCTTGGTAAATACAAGGTACATATACTGTTGAAATATATTTTAAGACATTTAGGTCTTGGTAAATACGAGGTACAAATACTGTTGAAATATATTTTAAGACATTTAGGTTTTAGTAAATATGATATATAAAGTACTGATAAAATGTACTTGATCTATTTCTGTAGTTCTGAGTAAAGGTGAAGAACGTTTCCAATTTATGTGTTACTACTGCTATAAATAAAGTATATTTCGCAGAGTTTTCTATTTCATAAATAAATCATTATTGAGCGATTATTTTATTAATATTTGAAAACATTTTTGGGAAGTATATTTTGGCAGCCCATGAAGGTAGATTTTTTTCCCCTAGCTAAAACATTACCCTATAAAGGTTTTCATTTAAGGGTAAAAACGAAAGAATATTTAAATATCACTCCCAAAAGAAACATCACCCATCCGTGTTTGCATTTTCTGAATTAAGAGAAACTATTATCATATAGTAATAAATTAAAGTGTAAAACCGGTTTAACGTTAAGACAAAAAAGGAAAGTTTAACTTACACAAGTCGTACAGGAAAGTTGTAATGCTTGATCTAAGCGAACATTATATAAAGTGTTTACTTTCAAAGAAATATGTAACCGATTTTTCTAAAGAATAGATGCCTTCATTGTTATCATTTACACTTAGGGAAAGAAAATGCAGCTAATAATTAAAAACCTCATCTCTTTAATTTAAACACCGGCATATTTTCTGAAACAAGAAATTCTGCTTCTTCATGTAATATCATGGCCAGGTGGTTAGGGAGCTCGACTCGCAATCTCGCAAACGTGCTCACCCTTTCAGCCGTGGGGGCGTTATAAGGTGACGGTCAATCCCACT
>NW_013666747.1:55037-59508 GCF_000517525.1 Limulus polyphemus
ATAATTTTATTTTGTTTCCATAGAAGATAAAATGTTTGCTTCACACAATGAAAAGTAATGTATAAATATTGATAATATAGAATCATTTTGGGGGAAATATGATGTATGATATGCAAGCATTGAAGTAGGACAAGGTTTTATGAAAAACTAGAAAATATTTACTCCTAGATTAAGAATCTTGTTTTCACTTCGTACACACATTTAAAAGCTCCAGATGATCCGGTTAGGCAATGCCTGCAGAACACACTTCGGTGATTTTTTTTTTTTAAGAAAGCTAAAGTTGTGCTTCAAAATTAGTACTATATAGCTCTATGTCACTACACCGAAATAATCTTTTTTTATGAACTGGTGTAAATCCCGGAAACATAGTAGTTTATCACCTAACATAAAATGTGTACTCTTTTTTGCCCCATCAAGTTTAAGAAGAATTTAGATATCATTTCTTGTACTGCCTAGAAGAATTCCGCTTGGAAAAATCAATAAATCTGAATTGTAGTTTAAATGGAGATCACGGCATTATCTGGAACAGATCACAGACGCGTGAAAAACGAAGTAATGATCCATGTTAAAAGATGCGTGAAAGTTAAGAAAAAGAAACATTACGAAAAACGTACTTTAGAACAGACAACTATGGTTCGTGCTTTAAAGAGAAAGCCTAGTCGGGGAAGAGATGAGCTCGAAAGCTTTGCTCAAAACTTAAGTTATAACTTAAGAGTTAGAAACAATTTTATGAAAATATTTTTTTTTTTGCGTAGAATTTTTTTCCCCTTTCTGGTGATTAATAATTTCGAATAATTTTCATTTTATTTGATATGTCAGTTAATTGTTTGGAAATTTCGCTTTTCTGCGTGTTGTTTTACTTTTGAGAATGTCAATAGTTTATTGTACTTACTTAGCTTTATAAATATTATAATCACATGAAACTTTAAGATGACGACAAGTTATTTATTTCTCTTCATTACATGACTAGACTGTCCTGTTGTTTGCTTCCTCAGATTTATTTCTGTGTAAGTTACCCACTTTGGGAATTTGTAAAGCACACGATGGTGCACACAATACAACATTATTACCACATAGCACATGCCGAATATTTGCTGCTGTTTGTTTTATTAACTTACGTTTGTAACATATATAAGTGAGTGTACATTAAAACATCGAGAAACAACCTTGGTTAAAACTGGTCATTTTGTGATTCACATACCACACAATGTCCATCGGTCAATTAACAGACATTTAAATAAATTAAAAGTGATAGACAGACCTTATAGGGCAATGATTTCTTACATAGAGATTAATAAACCTATTATAATTGAAAGATTCTCTATCGTTATTATGGAAACTAGGGTTAGAGTAAGTATTAAGGCTGCGTGGTAACTTAGCTAGAAAATTAATGTTTTAGCATACAACAATTCAAATAAATCCGTATCGTATTTACAAGGTAATATTGCTTTTATTATACTTTTTAATAATTTCATGTTTTCCTAAATTAATGAGGCCTGGCATGGCCGGGTGGTTAGGGAACTCTAATCACAATATGCAAGTTGCGATGTTGAAACCAGTTCCTGAACATGTTTGCCCGTTTAGGCCGTGAGAGCGTTATTATGTGACGTTCAATGCCATTAATCGTTTATAAAGAGTAGCCTACAACTTGGGTTTGACTAGCTGCCTTTCGTCTAGTCAATCATTTCAAAATTAGGTACGACTGTCACCCTATAGCCCTCGAATAGCGCAACAATTAAACATAGCACAAATCTAAATTAAATGGAAACCTTTTTCATACCATTTTTCAAAAAATCCCATACTTGATAATCCTTATACTGTTATTCACTTGGAATGGGTTATCTGAGGGTAGCCGTCAGTTTATGACAAATAGCTGTGTCTACCCATCTCCAGATGTTAAGTGTTCCAGCTTCCTGATAATCCCTGAAAGTTTGAAACTGGTAATTGTTAGCTGTTAGAAGTAAGAAGGTGAGGTGGGTACCTTGGAATTTTTCATCTACCAGGTACCAACGCATTTAGGACTGTCTGATCCGAATGACATTGATTAAGAGGATTAAGAGGTGTAATTCTGTCACAACTACCGGCTTTTTTGGTTCGAAAATTGTTAGCGAAAAAGATAGAGGGATAATATTTTTTCAACATCAAGCACTGACTTACATCCTTTCTGTTTGACCATAACATTGTTAGCAACGTAGATATAAACGTGTAACGTTGTCACAGTACTCAGTAGAGACAAATCCCGGCTCTGTACATTGTAAGTGAAGACGATAAGGAGTTGTAAAATAGTCACAAAACCAAGCATGTTATGACACGTCTGACTCGAACCTTGTTTGTGAATAAGACAAAGAAGTGTAACATTCTAACAACATTAAGCGTAAAATGACTTCCATACTGTTTGATCCGACCATCTTGCTATTAAGATGCCCCATTTTTGTGTGCGTGTATGTGTGTATCTGTGTGTGTTAGCATCCATCACCCACAGTTGGCAGGATCGATTACCCTAATTTTTGTATGGTAACTGGAAATTGTATCACGGTATTCATGGGCTATTTTGTTTTAAGATTGTTGCCCGAGAAGAGAAGTAAAAAAAAAAGACTGATACAAAGCAAATTTCCACTTTTTATAAATGTTTGCCTTTGAATTTAAAGACATTAGTACGTAATCAGATAAATGAGTAAATTATTACCTTACACAAAACAGGGCATACAATTAGCATCTAATGAGATCGTTAGAGATTTAATACAAAAGAAAAAGGAAAGGGAACACTATCTATTATTGTCATTTATTCAATTTTTGCTCCTTTAACGAGTAATTTCTATCACGTTTGATCCGAACATTGTTAATGAAGGATATAAAAAAGTATAATGTTGTCATAACACCAAGTACAGACTCACTTCCAGCTTGTTTGTATGTATTGTAAGTGAAGAACATAAACAGGTGTAATGTTGCCACAAAACCAAATATAGGCTCACATCTGGTCTTTTTGATATGTACTGACTGCACATTGTTAGTGAAGAAGACAAAGAGGTGTAACATTGTATCAGCATGAAATACAGACACTCTTTTGTCATGATTTATTCGATCATTGTTGTAACATTGTATCAACATGAAATACAGACTCTCTTTATGCTTGATTTATTCAATCATTGTTGCAACATTGTATCAATATGAAATGCAGACTCTCTTTATGCTTGATTTATTCAATCATTGTTGTAACATTGTATCAACATGAAATGCAGACTCTCTTTAGGCTTGATTTATTCGATCATTGTTAGTGAAGAAGATAAAGACGCGTAATGATTGATACAACTTTAAGTACAAACTAACATCCATCCCCTTTGATCCGAACAATGTTAGTGAAACAGAAAAAGAGGTGTACACTTGCCACGAAACCAAGAATAGACTCACTGCCGGTCATTTTGCTCTGTACATTGTTAGTGAAGAAGATAAAGAGGTGTAAGATTGCTACAACAACAAGTACAGATTCACTTACGACTTGTTTGATCTGAATATTGTTAGTAAAGAAGACACCGATAGAGTTACTTCTGGCCTGTTTGATTTGAACATTCTTTACGAAGAATATAAAGAATGGTAACGTTAGCACAATACCGTACGGTCACACCTTCATCACGTTTAATCCGAATTTTGTTAGTGAAGAACACAAAGATGTGAAACTTTGTCACAATTACTCGCTACTTGATCCGAAAATTGTTAGAGAAAAGGACAATGCGGTGTAACGTTAGTTCAAGACCAAATACAGACTTTATTACAGTTGGCTTAGTCTGAAAATTGATAGTGAGGAAGATAAAGGGCTGTTAACTGTGTCACAACACTAAGTACAGGCTCAATTACGGCCTGTTTGATCTAAACATTGTACTTGAAGACCCTAAAGAAGAGTAACCTTGTCACGAATACATATTTCTTTGATCCGAAGGTTATAAGTAAGGAAGTTAAAAGATATATAACATTGCCACACACTATGTACAGGCTCAATTACGGCCTGTTTGATCTAAACATTGTACTTGAAGAACATAAAGAAGAGTAATCTTGTCACAATTACATATTTCTTTGATCCGAAGGTTATAAGTAAGGAAGTTAAAAGAGATATAACATTGCCACACACTATGCACAGGCTCAATTACGGCGTATTTGATCTAAACATTGTACTTGAAGACCCTAAAGAAGAGTAACCTTGTCACGAATACATATTTCTTTCATCCGAAGGTTATAAGTAAGGAAGTTAAAAGAGATATAACATTGCCACTCTCTATGTACAGGCTCAATTACGGCCTGTTTGATCTAAACATTGTACTTGAAGACCCTAAAGAAGAGTAACCTTGTCACGAATACATATTTCTTTCATCCGAAGGTTCTAAGTGAAGAAGTTAAAAGAGATATAACATTGCCACACACTATGTACAGGCTCAATTACGGCGTATTTGATCTAAACATTGTACTTGAAGACCCTAAA
>NW_013666747.1:59518-68997 GCF_000517525.1 Limulus polyphemus
CTAATTACATTATTTCTTTGATCCGAAGGTTATAAGTAAGGAAGTTAAAAGAGATATAACATTGCCACACACTATGTACAGGCTCAATTACGGCGTATTTGATCTAAACATTGTACTTGAAGAACATAAAGAAGAGTAATCTTGTCACAAATACATATTTCTTTGATCCGAAGGTTCTAAGTGAAGAAGTTAAAAGAGATATAACATTGCCACATCACTGAGTACAGACTCAATTCTGGCCGGAGCATCCAGAACGTTGTTATGAAGAAGATAAAAAGGTGTAACTTCTGTTACAATACCAACTGCACATTGACTTATGTCTTATTTGATCAGAACGTTATTAATGAAGATACAGAAATGTAATCTTGTAAAAATACCAAATTGTTATTGAAGAATTTAAAGAGGCGTAGCGAACTCACAACACAAATTCCATATTCACTTCTGACCTGTTTTTTTTTTTTCGAACCCTGAAAGTGTAGAATATAAAGACTTATTTCTGACTTGTTTTATCCAAATACTGTTAGTGAGGTAGACAGAGAGGCGTAATATTGTCAGATTCCCTTTTGGCTTGAACATTGATATTAAAGAATATAAAGTGGTTTAACTGTGCCACAACACCAAGTAAAGACTCAGTTATGGTCTGTTTGAACGGGACGTTCTTAATAAAGAGAATAAACAGGTGCAACAATGTCAAAATATCAAATACAAATTCACTTTTGACTGGTTTGAACCAAACATTATATGCGAAGAAAATTAAAGGGTATAATGTAGTCACAACGTCAAATATAGCCTCATTTTGACTCTTTTTTTTATCCGTATATTGTTAGTGAATAAGATTAAGAAGTTAAACATTGTCACAACACTAAGTACAGATTTCCTTACGCTTTTTTTTATCTAACATTGATAGTGAAGAAGCTGAACACTTATATCATTGTAACAACACCGAATAGAGACTCAGTTTAGACCTGTTTGTTCGAAACATTCTAAGTGAATAAGATAAAGAATTGTAACGTTGTAAGAATATCAAGTACAGACGAACCTCCGGTTTGTTCGCTCCAAACACTGTAAGCGAAGATAAGGATTTGTATAATTGTCACAAAACTAAGCACAGACTCACTTCCGATCTTTATGATCGGTAATTTGTTAGTAATAATAGAAAGAGATATAACGTTGTAACAGCTCCAAGAACCGACTCACGTTCTGTTTGGTCAACTTGTTAGTGAATCAGATAAAGAGGTCAAACGTTGTCACAATAAGTACAGACTCACTTCCGATCTTTATGATCGGTAATTTGTTAGTAATAATAGAAAGAAATATAACGTTGTAACAGCTCCAAGAACCGACTCACGTTCTGTTTGGTCAACTTGTTAGTGAATAAGATAAAGAGGTCAAACGTTGTCACAATAACTACAGACTCACTTCCCTCTTGTTTGGTCCAAACATTGTTAGTGAATAAGATAAAGAGGTATATCGTTGTCATAATGAACTACATAGATATCCCTGATAATGTTCGGCTTCCTAAATTGAAAATGTTCTACTTTGAGCGTAGTTAATGCAAAGAAATTCGCTCTTTGATTTCTATTCGTCGAAGGTCTGTTACTTATAACTTCGGGCACGGTCTTTCGAAAGAACTTATAACATTATCAGACAAAGGCCTTATGTGAACTTGCTATAAAATATCGTGTTATTTCCTCACCTAAGCAGATGCACTAAAAGAAAGTTGATGGCTATTCAAGATTAAACAAAAAACTACCAATTTTAACTACTTCCAGCATAAATACCACAAAACAATATCCGTGCCGTGAAATCATATTATTCGCTAAATATTGTATTTAAATGGACTGGTCCATTTTTTTCAAACACTGGTATCGTTATTTTTTTGAATAGCTTTCAAAACATACACTAAAATGAATTAGATGTTAGAACTTATTATTTAACCGAGTATGGTATTTTTTGTATTCACCATTAAATATTTTAAATTATCATTTTACCTTCATAATACTTTGCATATTTTGTCCAATATCATAAACCTTAAGGCTATCATGTAAGACAATGATGTCTTCAAAGCTTCATTTCTCCGACAAAGCGTGTGTAATAATCTTTGGCGTGTTTGTTTTGAATTTCGCGCAAAGCTACACGAGGGCTATCTGCGCTAGATGTTCCTAATTTAGAAGGAAGGCAGCTAGTCATCCCCACCCACCGCCACATTATAACGGCCCAACGGTTGTGAAGAGCGAGCATGTTTGGTGGCACGGGGAATCGAACCGACGACTTTTAGATTGCGAGTCAAGCATGATAACCACCTGGCCATATTATATACATGTAGAATCGTTACTTTGCGACTGAAAAATATTAAAAAAATGTTGGTATAACATAAATAAGAAAATCACAATGATTTACGAACTTTTATTGTGGTGTTTTACTGTTTGTTTTTACATTGGATGAGAATTCACATTTATATATTCTGTTTTGTTTGATTGTTCTAAATGTCAGTCTAAAAACTTATTCAAAGCATATTAAGAATGTTTCAATAAGTATATAACCACAAGTATCTACTCATATATTTGTCTGTCCGTCTGTTTTTTAAACGACATACAGAATAGTTTTAAATTAATACATACTATTGTGTATAGTCACACTCCAAACAAGTTCATTAGGAGTAAGATAAGAATATAAACATGATGCATTTAGAAATTTCTTGATTGTGTCTATTGAGGATTTTCTAAAATGAAAGTTACTTGATTTCCAAATTTAAACTAATCATAAATTAGTTGCATCGCTTAAAATAAATGGAATTTAATGATATACCATTTCTGTAAATTGGCATAGTGTTAATTTTACTATTTTCATCGTCATGCTCTTTCATTCACTGTTCTTCCAAATCATATTCTGAAGAAATTAATTCAGAAATTTAAAAATATATCTATTTACACTTTACAAATATTTATAAAAATGTTTTTTACTAATAACTATAGATATACAAACACGTTTTTCGTCTATCTGTGACCTTAATGATAAAATATGAATTATCATTTAGGTATTAGGATGATTCAAGTAGTGGGACAAATATGCTCCCATAAATCTATGAATTTACCTGAAGCGTTTTAGTTTAGGACTGAATAATAGCTATATAAAGGCGTTAGTTTGTCACTGAGCAACAGTTAGTAATAAGAAGTTTTTATTTTGTGAATGAGCAACAGCTAGATAAAGTTGTTAGTTTGAAACTGAATAACTTGTGATCCAGCAATAACTACAGAAAGTCATCAGTTTGTGACTGAGTAACAGCTATAGAAAGTTGTTGGTGCGTGACAGCGCAACAGGTATACAAACTTGTCAGTTTATGATTCGACAATATTTATGTAATGTGTTTAGTTTCTGACTAACTAATATCTATACAAAGTCGTTAGTTTCAGACTGAACAACTACTATAGAAAATTATCAGTTTATGATTGAACAAAGCTTGTATAATATTATTCGTTTTTGACCAAATAAAAGTTATGTAAAGTCGTTGATATGTGACTGTATAACAGTTATATAAACGCTGTAATTTGTGATTGAACAATAGCCATTTAAAGTCTTTTTTGTGACGGAATAACAGTTATGTAAAGTCGTTACATTGTGACTGAACAATAGCAAAAAAAATACAATGTTTATGAACATGTATTATGCTGTTTTCTGTTTTTTAGACATTGGATAAAGATTCGTATTATCTTATTCTGCTATGCATGATTGTTCTAAATGTCAGTCTGAAAATTATTCGAAGCATATTAAGAATGTTTCATTACGTATATAATCATATATGTTCATTTTTGTATTTATACTTTCATCTGTTTGTTTGTACGACGTATAGAACACTCGATGTCTAATAGATTTTACACAAACCCATCAGTGATATTTAACTGATCCTTACCCCTTTTAATTTAAAAAACAAATAGTATAATTCTGAGATAAAGATAGATTTTAAAGTAGAAAAATCAGAACATTTTTTATGCAAATATTTGTTTACGAGCCTCGTGAAAGATTTAAAAAAATGTCCATCTACATTTGTAATTGCATCCTTATCAAAAACGTATTCAAGATCACCCACATAAAAAGTGATTTAGTTTTTAAGCATTAAAAAATTAGATTTTACTAATACGGTGGCACGTTTTAGGAATATGTCAGAATTTTACTAGCTTGAAAAACATCGAAGTTGCCACTAGTAATAATATAACACCGAAATTGCTAAGTATTAATTATTCTGTTCCTACTGCAAATGTTTTATAGCCAGATAGCTGTTACAAAAGAAGGTTAACCAATAAGAAAACAGGTTATATTAATCGTCTATTTCTCTGTTGATAAAATGTACAGATAAAGAGCTGGTAGCCTTTCTCAGATATTCACTGCGTGTATTACATTGATCAGCTAGAAACTCTGTTGTCTTTCTATTGAACACGAGCAAAGATTTATTGAACCGTCAATTATAGTTTATCGGACTACACTCACCTCAAAAGGGGGGAGGGAGGACTTTCTAGACACCGTACTGATCCTGGTATCTCAGTTTCTAAATTATCAAGGTTGGTGGGCGAGAGGTGTATAGAGAAAGAAAATGTCATGAAATTTTACCCAATTGAAAGCTAAGAACATGTTACTGGCAAAAATGCGTTTATTTTGGCAGCATAAGCTTATTTTTTTCTGATAAGTGTACAATTAACTTAAGATGTTCTCTTACATTCACTTTTCAAGTAACTTAAAGCTAAAAGAAGAACGAAACATGTAGTAAAATTTGTCTGTTGGTGTTACGATCTATTTTAGCCTGTTTATATAACGGCCTGCTTCAGTAATTCAGATAGTCAGTACATCATACCTTGAAAACAAATTTAAATATTTAGAATCAAGTGAGAGGTTGTATGGAAAACAGCAAATCCACATTTGTGGTCAAAATGTATCAAGTCAGGGTCGCAGCAATAAGGATTGAACAAATGCCACTAAAGAAGAAAGTACATCCAAATAATTACGATACATTCCGGTCAAACTAGAATCGTAGCAGTAACGACTGAACAAATGCCACTAAAAACAAACTACACGTGTGAGTTCAGACCACACAGGAATCGGAGCAATAGGAACTGAACAAATGCCACTAAACAACAAAACAACACCTTAGTTTCCGGAATATTTTCCGTTTTCTGTAAACGCACGCACTGTCTGTCATTTTTAATTTCTATTCACAAAGCGCAGAAATTGGTAAAAAATTATTCTAAATCTTATGAGGAGGTGTGATTACTCAATCCCCCAACCTTACTCATCTTTATATAATTTCCATGCTGTTGTCTGTACATTGGTGTTAAGGTACTAATGCAACAACATAAACAAACCAATTAATCCCCCCCTCCCCAAATATATATATATGAGTGTGTATATTGTAGGGGAAAGTGAGGTAAGACAACAAGTGATAATCAGCCACTCCTATATATATATATATTATAAGTTATGACGTGCTTTCGTCAGAGTGAATTATATAAGGGTTGTATAATTTTTTGTCTTTTATTGATCTTTTGAACCTTCGTGTTTTCCTAACATCAAGAGTGGACTATTTGTAGCTATTGTTTACGTGACCCAGTGCTTAAATGCACTGGCGAACGGATTCGAATGTGAATGATCGAAGCGCTAATTACATTATTTTTAATAACATTGATCCAATGTAAGTACTTTGAAGTTTTATGGTTACAAAATAAATAGTTCAGAGTGTTACACCTTGATCTTAATTCCCGAGAAAGTATAGACAGCCGAATATGCCGTAAAAGAAACAATTCAAATTCATCGAATTTTATAACGTGCCTTATTCAACAATAATGACGTTTGTTTTTATTTATCCGCAATGTACAACAATGCATCCCACTGATATCCACGTTCTTTCGCGCCATTGTTCTAGACGATATGCGGCTTACACATGACGTTTGGTCTTCTCAATCCATGACGAGAGGATTTAAATTACGATTTAAGTAATGTAAATGCAGTTACTAAATGCAACATTTATTTTAACTTGCAGTTCTTATGAGCTATACCGGGGCCATCTTACCAAATATTGGGGTTAATTTTATCCAATACCATCCCTACTACCTTGTTTGCATTGTTTTTGAAGGAAGGATGGATATCAGTCATCCCTATATTTACTTCCTTTTTTGAAAAGTTTTTTTATTTACATGTTTAGTTAATTATAAGGTCATCAACGTGATTTTATAACTACGATGATCCTCGTTTTGTAGTTCGGTAGACAGAATTGCATTTACAAAGTACAGGAATGTCTAAATTATATCTATCATTACCCCTAAAATATTATTTCTAGCAGAATTTCTGTTGACTGTTGAATACGTGAAGTAAAATAATCATAACACAGCATATCTGTTTTGTTGAACAATAGAACTCAGATGCTCAAATATATTATTTTATAGACATTTATAGTAATTTATGTTCATTCAGTCAGTCAGTGCATTCTCTTAGCCAAAAACGTTAGCGATCATTTTTCTCTTCTGTTTCTTCTCTCTTTCTGCCATATTTGAGTCTATTCTTTGACATCGACCATAAACACTCTTCTCTGCCCTCTCCTGTCTAACTTGTCATCCATCAAGTAGAAGATCATGAAAGAGATTTCTGTTACTTTTCAAAAAACAGAAAGTAATATAATACATGTTAAACAACCCTCTACGTTTTTCTGTTATCTCACTATATTAATCAGTAACACTAGGTATTACAAGAAATATTTCCAGTAATAACGAGTATTTTAATACGAAATGCTCTGTGAACTATGGAAAATAAATAAATAAGACTTTTGAACTTAGTATTAGGATTTGGTATAAAGTTTGCAAAAAATGTTTTCATTATTTTTTCGCTTACTGTTAAAACTTATATTTTGTTGCACCAAATTTCAAAGAAAATTATAAATAATATTACAAGTATTAATAATCTTAAAATTACAGATTGTGTTTCCAAAACTTACCAACACTATTGGTAACATTTTGTTACAAATTTTACCTTGTTTCGGTTGAGAGAAGATATACATAGTATATATAATTAATATGGTTTCTATCAGACAAAACGCGTCGAGTCAATTAGAACGACGTGATATTATACTACATTGACCTTTAAATATTTCTTTTTTTTGTTTCTATAAATATATAATTTAATGCTTGTATCACAGATCTGTCTGTCGTCAATTTACCCTACGAAGCGTCTCCCAGGATGGCGAGTTACCATAGCAACCAGAGGCCTGCGTTGTCTCCATGATTGACGGTCAGATCATAGAGGGCGCACGGAAGCTAGTAGAACTATTTCGTCACCTTCTCATCCTCCGCATCTACTGCTGTTTATGTACTTACTCCGGCAGACGGTATCAGTAGCCGCTGAGATGCTTGTCTTCATTCAAGATCCAGTCCTTTCTTGATAAACCATATGAAGAGCTGTCACGTCTCCTTGTTGGATTCATCTCCATCTTCGCTCTCCAATCTCCTCAACTGAATAATTTAAATTGGTCATCTCCGAAGCACTCAGACGAGAAACGTAACAGCAAGTGAAAGGATGCAGTTGAAATAGGTAAGCCTAACCATAATTTTCTACTCATTATAAAACGTAACCACGTGGTGGGTCCAAAACAGGATTAGATATAATTAGCTGAGAATTGCCAAGTAGAAACTTTTACAGAGGTGTACAATATCACAACATGGATCAAATTCACCCTATTAAATTATCGTTGAAATGTTTTGTTGTTTTACCAAAATTATGCCAGATTACCAACAATTTATGTATAGATTTCACTGTATTCTACCGTTTATTACTGATCTTTTGATACGGTTGTATTTATTTGTTGGTTACATTTACATAATTGAAATCTGTATTTGTTCTTCCTTGGTGTAACCTAAAGAGTGGAACAAATATTATGAAACCGGTTGTACTCCAAGTAAATATTGGAGATAAATTTAAATGACCTTAAAACTGTTACCCTTCTTTAGTTGTATCTCCCATCGTGTTGGAGTGAAATAACATGATATGATTTCCGTATACATATATATTACCCAAAGGTATGCCAAACTTTTGCTCATAGTTCATGCTATACATATATGCTATATTCTTCATGAATGTTCATGAAAAAAACTTTTTGGATTTCAAATATGTAAAGTATTGGTCTATTAATAATAATAATAATAATTCTACATACAGCTCGTATTGTCTCAAAATAACCAAATATGTAAATTATTGTATGCTTTAATGACTAATTTCGGTGTAAAACGATGATATATATGAATCAGGATATTATAAAATTCATTGCACATTTTATTGCACAAACAATGATATACATATAAACAACACATACCTTTTCTTTTTTACTTTCTGTTCTAGATCAACCTGTATGTATTAAACTTACAATTTTGTTCTATTTTAAAGTACTATATTTATGGCCATTTCAACTTTGAATTAGTTAGTAATCAAGGTGACTGATATATTGGATGAAATAATTTTCATAAACTGCATGTCTTTCTTTTTGTTTGCATGATCAAAAAGGAATATATTAAATATTTTTCTTTCAACAAATTGAATTTTCGGGTAAGACAATCATTAAAATTCTTACTCACTGGTAGAGGGTTAGAGGATAGTGGAAGGATTACGTACACAGTACTTGTGTAGGCTTATGCGTAACCGTAAACTGTATGTCCCTCCGACATAAACATTGTCAGATACTACGCAATCAAGGACATATTAGTGATTTTTGGAGTTAAATTAATATTATGCGTTGACATGAAAAATTATTTCACCAGTTGAAATATGGTTACCTTTATCTTTTTTAATCACAATTATGTAAGTTACACTTATATGAAATATGTCTTGTGTTCTAGGGTGAAAGTTTTGTTAAGAAGTTTATATGAGTTTTAGATTGTTTACTATATTTCGGGAGATGTTTTCTCAGAGTTTCATCATTAATTCTTCTATGTTGCTGTTCAATGTAGTTAAGTGTTATCTGAATAGTACCATAAATGTCACGAAATCAGTTTTACCTCAAGTAAAGATTCGAAAATTTTTTAATACTTAGCAAGTTTTATTCAGTTTAAGTTATATATATATATATATACGCACATACACACACGTATATATGCATCTGTACATTTCATATAACTGCTAGTTTTATTCTTTCTTTCAACGTTTGTTTATTTGTTTGCAGTTAAGCACAAAGCTACACAATGGGCTATCTGTGTTGAGCCCACCACGTGTATCTATGCCTTACTATATATAATATGTCAAGGAATATATGTTGGAGAAACAGAAAAGTTAGGGATTAGATGAAATCTATATGAATATCACATGAGTAGTCCGCATTTAAGCCCAATACCAGCTAGTGCACATTTTAACAGTTGCCTTAATAAACAATTTAAAAGTTTACTTTTTTGGTCATTTACCCCACCCCACCCGGTTATATATGTACATATATAAATGAAGCATGGTCTTTAAAT
>NW_013666747.1:69975-71108 GCF_000517525.1 Limulus polyphemus
AGGCACAAACACGATTTTATCTCACTCTTGGAGTCGATATAAGTTGTTGTTTGGAGTGTTTCCAAAGGATCAGGGTAAGGTCAAGAATTGACCACACATGCTCCATAAGATTATTATCTAGCAACTGGACTGGCCATGAGATAGTAACAATGACCAGCTGTTCAAGTCATCCTTTTATGAGTCAGGCTGAATGATTTGGAGCCCCATTTTGCATGATAAGCTAATCATTGTTGTATAGAGACTGAAGTCCAAGCAAAACTAATCGTCAATCGTGAAAGCGCTTCAGATATCCCTTTGTTGGGATCGTTTTATACTCGAACTTTGCTTTTTCTTCAACTTTATTAAAGTTGTTCTTATTTCTATCAGATATTGGCTCATACCCTTTAAACATAACAAATTTCTGTTTATTACTATAATCAATAACACATAAGAAATTATGTTTTGTTTACTTATTCCTTTGCCTTTCTCTCTTGGTTTATTCCTTCGCTCTGAAATCTGTTAAAATATTTTCTGTTAAACTCCTGGCTTTTATATCCCTTTCTCTAAAACTCAATCTGAATAAGTCTCTTTCTTTTTGGCTTTGTACACCTGTTTTGATTATAACATTCTTAATCATAGGTGTTATGTTGTCTCCATACCGTTGAAGAAGAAAGGCGGCCGTTTTCTCTAATAAGTTTCTAACGAATTAGATTACTCTAATCTCTTAATCCCTTAGGGACTGACCAAAAGCTGACCACTTTCTCACCTTTTTCAACCTCAACCGATTTTCCTTACACTTAACTTCGTAACAAATCTCCTCTTTTTTTACTGAATGCGTTCAACAACGTTGATTGTATTCAATCTTAGCTGTGTTTCTGTTTAATCTCGATGTTATTCCAGGATCCAAAATTCCGGAATATCTCCATAATCTTCATTAAGTTGTTTCACCACTCACAGTCTTTTGACTCATTGATAATTTCAGTCTTTACATATATCATATTACAGTTCACTGTCTTTGTCTAGATAATTTACTCTTACACAGTTTTATAGATATAGGTATATGTATAATCACCGTAAAAGTTAAAAAGTTCACAATTTTTATTTACGAACATTACTACAACATCAAAAAATATTCAGTCTTTTGTATAAATATG
>NW_013666747.1:71963-94490 GCF_000517525.1 Limulus polyphemus
AAATGGCCACAAATATAGTAATTTAAAATAGAACAAAATTGTAAGTTTAATACATACAGGTTGATCTAGAACAGAAAGTAAAAAAAAAGAAAAGGTATGTGTTGTTTAGATTACCAACAATTTATATATAGATTTCACTGTATTCTACCGTTTATTACTGATCTTGTGATACGGTTGTATTTATTTGTTGGTTACATTTACATAATTGAAATCTGTCTTTGTCTAGATAATTTACTCTTACACAGTTTTATAGATATAGGTATATGTATAATCACCGTAAAAGTTAAAAAGTTCACAATTTTTATTTACGAACATTACTACAACATCAAAAAAATATTCAGTCTTTTGTATAAATATGCACATAAACAATTAATCGGGAAATACCCTCCGTCTTCTCCATTCTACCTTTACTTTTCAGGGTCCGAACCAGTAGGTTTACAAATCCTTACTCTTCCATTCATTTGCATAACCAGACATTCACACACACAACGTCAGGTTTGACCCTAACTGGACGGATTTGAAGTCCCTCATCTAAATATAATATATACTAATTTTAATTAGAGCAAGATCAAATTCTTCTGCATTTCGATGGTATTGCAAAATCAAAGTCCTGTAGTAACAGACTCCATTAAAGCAATTTTCTGATTCAATTATTCACTCTGTGAAGGTTAAAGGGTTATGGTCTATTTCCACGACGAATGCTCTACCTAAGAGAAAAGATCGTAATTTGTCAAGATCTTAATTTGTGGAGAGCACACGATTGCCAAACACTCCTTTTTAGTGGGAGCTAAAGATTCCTTGCGTACTTGTAATTTCAGCTTAAATACGCCACTGGATGTTTCATGCCATCCTCACCTATTTGACTCAATAGTATCCCTATAGCTATTCTAATAGCAGTTAAAAAGTAGCCATTATTCGTATTATTTACTTGATTTATTTCTTCACTAACTTCCAACCTTGTTTCAGAATGTTCTCTAATCTCATTTGTTATTTGGCTACTTTGGTTATGTGTTACCACTGCTGCTAATGTATTTTGCCTCCCGACTGCTTCTACATCATTATCAAGCAAAACTAGATGTGGGATACCATCTGTTACCCCTACCACTGTTTCTCCTTCGAAAGCTCGCTATTTCAATGTGACTTCAGCTAGTAGTGCACTATGCCGAGCCTCTCCTACTGTGGTGCTAAGCCCAATTCAAACTAATGTCTTATCTGTGAGTTTATCATCTTTTACCAATTCTTTTCTTACCAGAGTTCTCCAACTACCAGTATCTCTTAATGTATTCGCGACTTATCTATTTATCATCACTTTTTCTAAATATTTATTTGAAATTTTCTTCCTGTCTTCAATAAAACACGTTACATTACCTCTTATTTCCACCATTTTCTTATTCCGCCTATAGAATCTCACTATATACCTAACTTGGTCACATATAAAACATTAGGTGAAGGTTTGTAATTTCTCTCCATATTTACAAAATCACTTTGCAGAAACATTTTCCTTACAATTCTCAGAGAGCGCTGACCCAGCTTTATTTGTTTGTGGTAAGTTGTTCTACTAGCTTGGTTTTCGCCTACTTTCAATCCACTATGTTTTCTCGTCACTGTCCAATTTCCGCTTGCTGACTTCCTATCTTTTAACTATATTACTAACTGCGTCAGCAATTTTGTCAAAATCTGATCTTACAACATCAAATTTACAATCTTGTAAGTGTCTCCAGTACAGTTAGATCCCTTTAACTTACCTAGTACCTCATGCAGCCTTGTTTCATAGGTTTTAAATGTCTTATTTGATGTTTTTCTCTCTGAATTTCATCCATACTTCCCATTCACATCTCTAAAATAGCTGATTTAACTTCATATCTAGTCTGTGATTCCAATCTTATTTTAGGCTGCTAACGCCTTTCCAGGTAATGCACGAAATAGTTTCCATTCTTATGCTCTCGCTAATTTTTCAAAACTACAGAAAAATTCTACTACATCACTTTCGCAAAATTTAGGCAACTGCACATGAGTGCTTCTTTCATTGATGCCAGCTCTATCCCTAGAATTACTCTGCTTTCCACTCATCATCAACTCGAATTTTTTCTGCTATGCCTATTTTTTAACTCTAGGTCTAAACGATGTTTCTCAGCTTCTATTTCCAAACATTTATTTTTCAGCTTTTAAGTGTTTCATTTCTAGTTGCACTTAGCAAGTTCTAAATTATTATCATGATAGCCTTCTAGAACATCACTCGCAGTTCCCATATTTTCACTAAGCTAAACGTTAGAAAAATAAGCTAGTGTGACTCTCACCTCAATTAAAACTTCATGTGTCTTTATTTTTGCAATTGCTACAACATGTTATACCCAGTTCTCTACATGTATTTACCAACATTTTTTCAGTGATTTCCAATTCTCATCCATTTTATCGTTAATTCACTGATTTCAAACAATGAACCACACAATTTATAACCAGTAAGATTTAAATGAACAATCGTTATATTATGTAAAAGGCGTATACACCATAACAATTGTTGTATCAAATGGCGTATATAAATAGTGTTTCAACCACTGCTGCATTTGTTGTATCTCAGCCATCCCGAAGAGCTCTGGACTGAGCGAAACGCATCGTCGTCGACGTGCCGTATTTTTCGGTATATAAGACGCACTTTTTTATCCCAAAATTTGATGTCAAAATCTGCTTGCGTCCTATACACCGAAGGTATGAATAATATATATATGTATATATACGATATACACAAGCCATGTGTAAATATATTTAAATAGGCATGTATAGTTTAGTTCAATTGAATGTGTTATTTATAACAATAGTAGTTTTTTCTTTTAAAAACACAACTATTTACAATGCTCCTTAAATAATAAAAAAATAAATTACAGTGAAAGCAATGAAGATTTTGTAGGTTTTGAACCAAACTAAATAACAATAAACCTTTTTTTTTGATTTACGGTATTTTCTTATTTTGATGTTTTGAGCTCTTTTGTGTTTAGAGCAATATATACTAATTTTTAAAGTATCAAATTGAATTTTTGTTCAATAAAAATCTTTCAGATGCGATTGTAGCTTTTTTTTCCCAAAATTTTGTCTTCAAAATAAGGGTGCGTTTTATATTCTGGAAAATACGGTATATAACAAATATAGTGTAGTTGGAATACTGTTGTTCTATACTCTTTTAAATCTTGAAAATCCTTGAGGGACTAGTTTAAGAATGCAGTATTTAAAAATATAATAGGTCTAATACTAATGTGTCATGACAATTATATTTGTAAACACGCTTCACCGGTTTGTTAAAGGCGCACACACCATAACAGTTGTTGTTATCATGTAAAGTTGTCGTTATATTTATTTCTTTGGTTCATATTTTGTTCTATAGTGTTAGAAGTATATATGAATGATAGTCGTGTAGATTTTGTTGATAGGCCAAATCTATTTCTAAAATATAACCAATCTCAGAATTATCAGATACTTTCATTACATCAGTATTTGTATCACTCTATTTAAATCCTCAATAGTGTAAATATTGATTCATTGCCCATCCATATACGTTATTACCGTCTAGATAAGCTAACTAAATAGATTCTTTATTATGATTAAAATATTCCATGTATTTATTATTTGCTTTGCTATATGTATTATAATATTGAGGTATACCTTTACGAACACTTATTTGATGCAATAAGGTCTAATTTGTATGTTCTCGAGCAAACATCTCTAAAGTTCTTGAAATTATTAGCTAATACCAGGACTTCAGTCTTTACATGAAGATCAGATTATTTTCCCGTGTTTTGTATCTTAAACTCTTTCCAAATGGCTTTAGCATGATTGTAGACATTATCCAATATATCACATTCGTTCAATATATTGTAAAATGCTTCATTTATTGGTAATTTTGTTTCATTCTATTTATAAAACCATTCGATATATATAATTTCATTATTAAACTTATCTTTTGGAAAATATATCATTGTATTTTTGATCTGCTCAAACTTATAAATATAGACATAACTATTATCTTTTCTTTTATATGTGCAGAACACTTTTGTGTTTTCATAGATATGGTTTAACAACTTTTAATCTATATAGTTACATTCTACTTTTTATACCTTTCGTTTTTAGTTTTATTATAATAATTACTAGTACATTTTTTTAAAATTCAAATTATGATCATCACCAATATTTTCATTTTTACGAAATATATCAAGTGTTATCTCCTCTTTGCATGCAGAACACTCTTTAATTTTATTTAATCTCTTTCGATAACGGAAACTTTCTTTGTGTTTTTACAAATATGTTTTAACATCTTGATCACCACATTCACACTGAACTTTTTTCTATCTTTCATCTTTAGTTTTGTTATAAGAATCACTAACACATTTTACATCAAGACCTAAGACCATCTTTGGTTTTATTAATTTTTTTTAAATTCGTTGAGAGGTTTTTTTTCAAATTTACAATGTTTTACTTTCTTTCATTTATTAATAAAAATCTAAATAAATAGATTTCAAAAACAATACTATTAATGAGTTTGAACAACATTTTGAAATAGTTGAAAGTAATTATGGAAATGATGATTCGGCATATAAAATTAAAGAATACAAAATAAAAAACGGACGCTGTAGTTCTGTGGTATATGTACAACTATGTCAGTTTTCAATGATATATGCCATTATTGTAATATCTTAATACACTAAAGTATAATATAGAATGATTTAGTAAATTAATACAAATACCATTGATAAGAGACATATTTCATTATTTTGTTATCTCTTGCAAAGATAAACAAATAAATTACTTATTTTTTGCTAAAAAGATCTCTGACTATTCACAAGTTGGAATTGATTCAAAAGAAACCAAATCGAATAAAAACGAAAAATATGGAAAACGGTTATTAAGTATTAATGGAAGTTGAAGCCTATAAAATGTTATGATGGATATAAAACTTTTTAGTAGGATACAGTAATCAACAAAATCATACATTAATACAGTAAGAGAACTCTAAATCAGAGTCCCCCTTTATAATTTACAAACACAATCAATGTTACTTAATTCTCACAGAAAAGTTGGTCTAAATTAATAAAAAAGTTTCTAAATAAACGGAATGGCTTTTAGATATCAAAAACAATGTTTTAATGTTTAATAACCAGTCTATATTTCATCTTAGATGAAATTAATAATCCTTGGTTAAAACCAAGATTGTAGCCGAAGCATTGGAATATCAGAAAACAAGAAATGCAATACCTGATCATGTCAACATGGAAGATAAATATAACTTTTAAGGTTTTAGCAACCACTCTGAAACAGGGACATTCAATAAGTTATAATCATATTCAATACTTATCAATGAATCTGGATTATATTTATTAATTACACAGGCCTGCAACGGTTTTATAGTCTTGAAATCTTTACATGTTCAACACTAATTCCTGTACGCAGAATCCGAAAATGAGATCTATGTTTCTCATGTATTGATGCATTTTTCGTTCTTCTTCTGGGTTGGCCCGGCATGGCCAGGTGGATAAGGCACTCGACTCGCAATCTGAGAGTCGCGGGTTCGAATCCCCGTCCCACCAAACATGCTCGCCCTTTCAGCCGTGGAGGCGTTATAATGTGACGGTCAGTCCCACTATTCGTTGGTAAAAGAGTAGCCCAAGAGTTGGCGGTGGGTGGTGATGACTAGTTGCCTTCCCTCTAGTCTTACACAGCTAAATCAGGGACGGCTAGCGCAGATAGCCCTCGTGTAGCTTTGCGCTAAATTCAAAAACAAACAAACAATCTTCCTCTGATAAAAAGGTGCCTATTTTATCGTGTTTCTTTTCAGTTATGCAATCATCAGAAGAAAAACGTTTTTGTTCACTGAATCTAAGCTATCAACATCGTTGTTATCTTCGAAGTTATTAGAAAATAATGTTTTTTTCCCTAAATTTTTATATGATTCTATACATTTCTCTTTCATATTTTCATTTTCGATAGTTCGTAAGTCATGTACATTCATATCAATAGAGGTTGAAAAATTATTTTGATTTTTTTTCATATTTAGGTTTCTTCTAAGTATTTTGTTAATAACTATAGGTTACACAGGCCTGTGATGGTTTTGTTGTCTTGAAATGTGTACATGTTCTACAGTAATTCCTGTACGCAGACTCCCGAAAATGATATCCATTTTTTCCATCACTTATAGAATTTTCACAAAACGTCATATGTACTTTTACATAAGTGAATCATTTTCATTGAAATCCGGTCATATTTTGTTCTGCTTAAAATGTTGATAACCACTGAATATAAATTTCTCTAGACCAATTGCGACGTGAGAGTCTTATTCTAGAACACACGAAAAACACCCCGCTCTTATATAAACGGTTAACAGGCCGCATGACGTGTCATTTCTGAATAGCATTTGTTTGTGGGTGCACTTTAACATTATTTTTTCTTTTCAATATTATTTATTCGCAATTGTGGCAACAAGAGGTTGTGTAAATGACCCAAACATATTTTGTTATATTTCTGGTATATTTGTTGTAAAGAAACAAAGGCAAAACATTACACCTTATATGAAGTTTAACTTCGCAGGCCTGTGTTATCATAGTTTAATTTATCATAGATTAGGTTTAGAATTTCCATAGATTTTCCAAACCAGATGGACCAATAATTAAAAGTCTAAATGGATGTCTAGTTAGTAAAGGATTTTGATTAGAATCTTCATATTCTTTTTTATGTCTATCATTTGTTTAACTATAAGTTAGATATGTTTAACTATAAGTTAGATACGTTTAGCTATAAGGTAAGCATACTTAAATGATCATTGAATAAGATAGAAATTGCATAAGGTCATTAAAACGACAATCAAACTAAACAAAGAAAGAAACATAAGTATGATACGAATAATCGAGTAATTTACAAAATGGAATCTCAAACTATTCCTCCAGAAGAAGTTCAAGAAAAGGGAAGAGAATGGAAAGTATTAGATGTGATTCATAACATTACAATACCCCAAATCAAAACTCTTTGGGATTTACAGATATCGAAGAACAAAAAACATAAGAGATTGATTAAGATGTAGGATTAGGTTTTCATTTTTAGAGCAACAAGAATGTGTATTACCATCTGATTTAATTAATAAACCTGATTTGATTGAACAAATATTTGAGAAAGCAGGAAACGTAAATATATGTTTGGGTAGTAAAAAAAAAAGGTAAAGCAAATACTGAAATTAAAAAAATAGGTTAATAAATATCTATAAAGAAGAGATTCATTTGAAAGAGAGAAACAAATATTATAAGAATTTTAAAATTTAAACGAAGAAACGATAAGTCCAATCAACTTATATATCGAAAAATTAAATCTTAAAAGATACATCTAAAGTTTTAAAAATAAATGGTGAAAGATTGATTAATAAATTAGAGGAATTAAATGACGAATTAACAGCAAGAAACAAAAGTAAAAAGTAATATAATCAGATTGTTGAGTTATTAAACGTATTACTTAAAGAATAGGAGTTAACAAGTAATAAGGTCGAAGAATATTACAAAAGATAAATGAGCTGTATTAAAGTGAGGTCAAAAACATAAATTGAAAGCATCATACAAAATGCAAAAAGCCGTTTCACTTCAAATAGGTAAATCTAAAAAGCCTAATCATAACTTATTTTAACACAAATACACAACTAACAGATAAATGGTGGAAAGAGGATCCTGATGATGACAAAACCTTGTCGAAACGTTGTACATTTGCTGTTATGTTAAACTTATATTAAAGTTTTTCTTCATTACCCATTGAAGCCGTCTCCAAGCATTATAATGTTATCTGCATGATCTCCTGATGATATTGACAGTGATGTTGTCCCCAGTGGCTCATCAGTATGCCTGAGGGTCGCGCCACTATAAACCCAGTTTCGATACTCCTAGTGGACACAGCACAGGTAGCCCATCGTGTATCTTTGTGATTAATAATAAACAAACAAACAGTGATGTATACTTAGATATACCAAATATTATGGATTTAAAATATTTCAGAGCAATGAATAAAGACGTAGTAAAACTTCAACTAGGTAACAAAAATTATAGTTATTAAGTTGTTAGAGTTATTTTGATTAATACGTAGAATTTGTGCATTTAAATTTTGTTAATGATTTTGGTATTGTTATGAAATTTTTACATTTTAAACAATTTTCCTACAGTTTTGATTATATTAAGCTTCTAAACAGAGTTGAGTTTTAAAAGAGCGAGCCTTTGACTGACTCCATAGGATTGTTTAACATTTTATATTTTTGTATTCTTTTGCATCCAGCTAGCATAAAAACTCTATCCCCATGCCCTCCAGCTGGAGCAAAAACTCCATACCCCCTATTTGGGAGGCAAAATTTGAGACTTTGAGGTGACAAAAACAAAGTGTGATTATTGTCATTTTCGATATTTTCCGATCTTTGGCTATTTTTGATGAATTGGGACAATTTTTTGGGCGTTTTGTAACATTTTCCATTTTTTGAATTCGTTGACCTTTAAGTGGGCCAGAAATCCCATATACTACTTAGTATATTTACACCTCACTTTCCCTTCAATTTTATTAAGGTTGTACTATTTTTTTTATCAAGAATTGACTCATACTAATTTATACATAAGAAATTTCTGTTTATTAGTATAATAAATAGCACATAATAAATTAGGTTTATTTTCTTATTGACAGCATTTTACTTTCTTCCTTCACTTGATTCTTGGTTTATTCATTGCTTACACGCCCCCCAGTTTTTTTTTCTTTTCGCACACATGCACAATCTTCGGAGTAATTTTAGTTTAAAATCTAACATGCCAAGAAGGGGGCCTGACAGATAACCAGGGGCGCTCAGAAACTTTAGTTTCTCTTCATCCAGTTACCAAATGTGATAAATTTTAATATGAATGTTTGGGCAAATTGCCGGAATTTTATATACTGAGACATTTTTATGGTGGAGAATAAAATTCAGTTCTTAAAAGGACACTGATTGATTACATATAGCAACTGCTAGGTATAGCATTAAAGTAGAGCCTCAAGACTTCGAGGAAAGCCGTGAATGTTGCTAGCTAAAAACAGGAAGTCGGAAAGAGGAAGGAGAGGTTCTGTCCTTAAAATTGCATGTAAGTTGTACTGTAAGCTATAGGATGCACATGAGTAGACCAAACCTTTGACGAAAGTATCATGTTCCTGGTTAATGACTGATCCAAAGATAGTCATTACATAAAATTCAAGTTAGCATTATGATTAATTTCGCTTCGAGAATTTTGAAAAGTACGAAAAATAGATTGAACTGAGCTACAAGCTGGGATTAAATTCCATGAATTAGTATTTACATTTAAATCTTAAATGTATTACTCTGTCAGGTATATGGCAAAATTTAAATGTATATTTTGTTTTGATTCATGATTTGATAATTAGACTTAGCGGACATTTTCAGGGCTGGGAGCATAGGATCCGAGGTTCTAGGAAAATTTAAGTAACCTTAGAAAACCCACTTTCACTGCCAGACAGCCGAAAAAGAATGCCCAGACCTCGCCCGAAAGAATCTGGAAAAAGAAAAACATTAGGATTAGTAAACCAGGTGCATTAGATTTTTAGAAAAGGCTCGAAGGTTGAAAAGTCGATGAAAAGCTTGATCATAGTCCTCATCATAAACTGAGTCTTCTGTAACGATAGAAGAGGTAGGGAGGAACAGGGAAGTACGGTTGAATTTGATAGATTTGACTGGAACAGCTTGGATGAAGGGATAAATCTACAGAAGTCGCCGGTGGATTGTTCCACTGTCTGGATTCGTCTGTCCTATTTGATAAATCAGGTGTGGGTTTCTCGGTGGTTGGTGCTACTTGGGTCTGTGTTGATTGAGTCTTTAGCGTATTCTTCTTGGACAGAGAGGTCTGTGAAAACTGTGAGGTCTGTTAAATCAGGTGACATGTGTGGTTGCTTCTTATCTGGTGATGTTTACGTGGATTTGTTTGTAGTGCTGGCGTCTTGTTGCAACGTCTTCATTGTAGATGTGGCTTGGTTCTATGTGAAAGTTGATTCGGGATCGGCTCCAAACGTTTACTGGCTCGTGTGGGAGGGATGAGAGGCCTACGTGGGAGTTTTGTGGAAGTTGTAGTTGTTGCGGGGCGTCGTTTCGCCTCCCAGTGGCATAGCGGTATGTCTGCGGATTTACAATGCTAGAAACCGGGTTTTGATTTCTGTGGTGGGCAGAGCATAGATAGCCCATTGTGTAGCTTTGTGCTTTAACCACAAACAAATAAGCATCGTCCTGGTCTTTCAGCTCTAAAGTAAAAAAATAAAAAAATAAAAAAAAGAAGAAGAAATAATAGAAGCCATTAGTTAATAAATGCTCTGCTGTAGTTTTGGAAATGATGACTATCTTGATGTAGTGGTTTGGGAAGCCGGTGGTTCTGGAGTTAGTGCGGTGAACTGTGTCGACGTCCTTAAGGAAAACAGAGAAAAGTGTGTATTAGTTTTTGACGGATTACAGGTAACAGTTGACTTCCATGGAGAACATAAATAGGCCATGTCTTCAGGTGTGAGGGGTTGAATAAATATTCTGCCCCTTCGTAGGGTCGATGCCAGCGTTGAGCTTCTGCTTTCGTAGGAAGTCGTTAGTCTGGCTGAGGGAGAAATATTCGATGATAACGGGCGGAAACCGTCGAGGTAGACTGCGGGGGCTGTTTTCCCGCAGGAAGGCTTCTCACTCCATCTAGAAGCGTTGAGAAAGACGTCTTCATGGTTCGGCAACTGGTCCTTTTATTGTTTTCTATTAAACTCTTTTCTTTTACATCCATTTCTCCAAAACATGCGCCGAACAAGTCTCGTTCTTTTTAACTCTGAATACCTACCTATCTTGATAATAACGTTAAAGGCGACTACTTCCTTTAATAATATCTTAATGACTTAGAGTGCTGTAATCCCTCAATCCCTTAAGGGTTGACCAAAAAGTCGGGCCGCTTTCTCACTTCTCTCAACCCCAACCAATATTTTTTGCACTAACTTCATAACAGTCACTTTGCATACTACCAGATGTGATCGTAAAGCTGTTCAGATAACACTCCGCATCATAATAGATATACCACCGTATTTTCTGGTGATTTTCAAACAGTTCAACTAAAGATTTTGAGAGGATAGTCTCCAAGCTGAAGGGAGTCCACTTCCCGAGAATAGTACAGATACATATTCTTCAGAAAAAAGTACAGTGTCCATAAAGACAGGAAGGTGTGATAAGGTTTATGGTACTCACTAATGTTGATCTACAGTATTGATTGACGTGAGGTTTGGTTTTGTTTTGTTACTCTGTAGTTGTAACGATGCTATGAAAATAGCTTTTTATTGTATTGAGACACATCTGAACGTGTCCTGCAACAGTAGGGTTTGCTCTTCACACTTCTTCCCACAACACAAAGAGTCCGTTCTATTGGTTTTAAGCACTCGATTCGTACAAAAACTCTAATTTAACGACAAATCTGTAACTGCATCATCATCGTATTCTAGACAATGGTGATGCAAGCAACACGACTATTTCACGCTGACTTTGACCGCCTTCTCGTCGCTTAGCTATGTAGTCTTGTTAGGATATGGTTATTTCCTGAGATCCTTTCCTTGGTGCCTTGACTGTTTGCAATCTGTGGTGTTGATCGAGATATATCTGTATTTATATATTAGGATTAATTGCATATGACACCATAGAGATGGCCAATTAGTAATCTCAATGGTGTGGAATTACTTTCTGGTTGGCTGTGCATATACATACTGGTTGTCAGTTTCGTAGCCATTAAGTTCTATATGATTTGCTATTACTTTGGGAATGTTGGTTGGGTAATATTGCACGACGTCAAACTGTTTTGGTAAGTAATGTAGTTCTATACAGTTGTTAATACAATAGCTGGTATGAATTAATGGACTGGGAAAGACCAATTTCCGGTTAGTTTCGCTTTGCCCAGCTTAGTTGCTTTATATGAACTAGGTATAAGAACCATTTTCATAAGCCTTTTTAGAAAATATTTATCTAATGTTGTAGTTCTATAAGCTTATCCACTAACCATAACTGACAATTACAAGATACCAAAAAGGGGGCGTTATAAAATGAGCAATAATTTCCATTACTTGGTTAAGTCCTCCTTCCGTTCAATAGTTCAAAACTAGCCATGGTTATGCTACATAAGTATGAAAATACCAAAACCCGTAGAAATATTTTTAAGCATGGAAATCATAAAGTACAACATAAACTTTTCATTCAGCCAGTGAGTATGCAAGTCAGACAGATTCTGTTTTTAGTATATATTATGAGAGAAACAAGTTTCACACGGAAATAGATTTTTCACGCAGTACAATATCTAAAGAGTTTACTTAACACACTATACGACAGGACATTAAGCGTTTTCACGCTATATGATATCCTAATAGCCTATATGACAGAAGTTGAAACGTTCACACTGTACAGTATCTGAAGAAATTGTATAACAGACGACGAAGCGTTTCCACATTCTAACAAATCTGCACGACAGCCTTTGGTCAACAGCACACCGAGTTATTAAAAAGTTAAGGTGAAATTGACTGCTTATTTTCGGAAGGGATTACACATCAGTCAGTAATGTTTGTGTAATACTTGATGAGGTAAAGAACATTTCTTATAAAATATTTAAGTGTGTTATACCAAGAAGACGACAAAATATAACTGTTTTACACGACATGAGATAAATATAACGGAAGACGTTAGGGATACCTTCTTGATAAGCTTATACAATTACATGTTAAATATGTGTTTTCCTAAATACACATGAAAATGTTGGTTACACCTACTGACAAGCTTAGAGAACCACATAATTATATAAATATTCTCCTAAAAGACAAATGAAAAAGTTGGCTAAACCCTGTTGGTAAGCTTATGCAACCACGTGTTAAATAAACATTCTTCTAAAAGATTTAAGAAAATAATGGTTAGACCTAGATGATAAACTTATAGAACTAAAACATTAGATGAACATTCTCCTAAAATGATTATTAAAACATAAGTTATACTTACTTAGTAAGCTTATAGAATTACAGCGTTGTATAAAAATTATCTTAAAACAATAATTAAATTGTTGTTTATACCGTCTTCTTGAACTTATAGAATTATTGCGTCAGATAAACATTCTCCTAAAAGGCTTATGAAAATGTTGGTTACACCAACTTTATAATCTTATGAGCCCGCAGCGTTAGATAAACATATTCCAAGATGGCTTATGAACTAGGGTTTATACCTAGTTCATAATCTTATAGAACTACAGGCTTAAATAAACATTACCATAAAAACTTATGACAATGTAGGTTATACCTACTTGATTAACTTATAGAACAACAACGCGAGATAGATATCTTCCTAAAAGACTTATGAAAATTTTGTTTACAAATAATTGATAAGCTTGTTTGTTTTGAATTTCGCGCAAAGCTACACGAGGGCTATCTGCGCTAGCCGTCCCTAATTTAGCAGTGCAAGACTAGAGGGAAGGCAGCTAGTCATCACCACCCACCGCCAACTCTTGGGCTACTCTTTTACCAACGAATAGTGGGATTGACCGTCACATTATAATGCCCCCACGACTGAAAGGGCGAGCATGTTTGGTGTGACGGGGATTCGAACCCGCGACCCTCAGATTGCGAGTCGAGTTCCTTAACCACCTGGCCATGCCGGGCCTATAATTGATAAGCTTATGGAACCACAGCGTAAGATACACATTCTCCTAAAATATTTACGATGTTAGTTTTATCTAGTTGATGAGCTTGTTGATTACATCTACATGATAAACTTATAGAACAATAGCTTTAGATAATCTTTTTTAAATTACTTATGAAACAGATGATGTTAAACATACAATAAATGTGATGTGGAATGATGGCTGTCAAAAGATTATAGAGCCTACGCTTTCAATCGTGAAGTGCTTGGGAGGCTTATATGTTTTTATGGTACTTGGAGAAGGCTTTTTGCAAAGCAAATAGTGATATATGCTAGTTAAGGTATGCAACAGACAATGTTTGTTATACATGAACCTAGATGCATGAATATCAAATGATTTCAGTCACATGAACGAAAAACGGTATTTTGTATGCAGTATGAGACTTCTGGGGAACACATGAAATAACAAAAACGAGCACCTGATAAAAACAATCATTCTGAACATTAAATTACTAATTAATATTAATAAAGCTCTTACGTTTTGACTTAGTAAAAAATTGTTCCGTTATTTGGGTAGCCTCGTTGTTAGCAATATTTTCGGCAGTAATCCCAGTAATATCTCATACGATTTGGACAACTAAAGGATAGTCTTAAATCTATATATTAACCTAACATAGCAAAATAGTAACATTAAAGAAATATTGAGTATAACTTACTTATATAATCGAATGAAAGAAAAAAAAAAAAAGAGAAATAAAACGTGAAAAAAATCTACTCTGGATAATTATTTAAATAGCGAAATGATAACTTCGTATTTGTATTTCCTAATGAAATTCACATACGTGATAGGATATTCAAGTCTAAGAAAAACACTTCCACTCATTATTAATAGCTTCCGTTCATAGAAAACTACCCATTTAGGACAAAAATAGAAATCAACGAGGTGAAGAGTAGAGCTAAAGTACAGATAAATAAGTATACCTATCATGATTAGGACCCATTATTTCATTAGTTAGCGGCCCTAGTTGTTAACGATATTTCCGGCTGTAACTCCAATAATATCACACGAGATTTGGCCATCTTAGGAGAGATACGTATATCAGATAATTATACATCTTTCCACTAAGCCAACAATGTAAAATAATCTCTGTTATAAAAGTATAATAATAAAAACATTCAAAATAATTAAAATAGATGTATTCAACATTCTAACCAATACATACTGTTAATGGAAGTCACTTTAGACAATTCTAAAGTATTTCTTACACTTGTAAGTTGGCTTCAACTAATGTCGTAGATTTCATAATCCTTCAACAACTTGACATCAATATAACCTTGTATAAAAGCAAAACTTTACAAATACTCTCTAACCATGTTTAGTTACCAATGAAACGGCTTTAACAGCTTAACTTTAAAGTAGCCTAAATTACTATAACACATGTTGCGTTTTAGCTATATAGTTCAATAGCAAGATATTACCGATAGTACAATAAAAACAAATGTTTTTGAAGAAACAAAATAATAAATGAGGAATTAACTGAATAATTGAATTATACAACAAGTAGTTAGAATACTGATACCCTTGCAGACAATTAATCTGGTTGAACATGTATTACCTAGGGTTAGCTTACTAGCTTAAATATTAATTTCCAAAACTTGCAATGCTTTACTGAGAGACAATGATAACATCTATTCGAAATGAACAAGAACTACGTAATATTAGATAATAAAATTAAGTATTAATTATGATAATTTACATTGAATTGATAAATGACGAGGACAGCTAGTTGAACTATGACAACTTGACAATAGGTTACTGATTTTCATATTCTTCTTGAAATTTTACAGTGAATTGATATAACATTAGCTAACTGGTTTTTGTATTATTTTGAAAATTATACACTGAACTGATGGGTGATGATGATGAACAGTAATCACTTAACATTAAATGAATGACTTTGGTTTTGAATTTCAATTTTCCCTCCGAATATTTGTTGATAATGAAATATATCTAATTTACATATTAGTTTTTAAATTTTGCACTACGTTAATAGGCGCTGATGTTGATTACAGCTAATCTAGTTCTTTTATATTGACAGAATATTTTATTATGGGATGATGCCTACAGCCAGTCTAGTTAAACAGGTATTATCTATCGTTACAAACGTTACAACGAATTAATGGATGATGATGGTAATAACAGCTAATACAGTTAAACAATAATTACTTATCACCAGACAGACAGAAGATTTGTGTTCCATTTGGAAGTTTTACATTGACGGTCTAGTTAGCTCTTTCACACCCAGATGAGTGCATCCTGCCTCGAGGGAAATTGTGCTGTTGAATTAAATAAGTTTATCAAAAATAAGCTTGCAGTGTTTTCAGTTGTAGCCATCTAGAAGGAAAAATTATAATCATTTTGAATAAAATAGTACTAATTTGTCGTTGCAACCTAAATAAATCTATAGTTTTATCAATATTTAGCCAATCACTGTTTCTCAACCTCTGTTGTCATGATGTTATGTAATTGTCTATATCTCAGCTTTGATAATAAATAAGCTATTGATCAAAACACGTCATGAAAGTTAGTTTTTCGTTCGTTTGAGATGTGAAGCCTGATAAGGATTCCATTTTGTTTACATTTGCTTACAGTTTGGAACAAAGTGATAAATACTTAGCTAGGTGATACGGTGTCTGAAGAATATATTTTTGCAAACGGTTTCCGCCAGAATTAGTGCTGATTTTTTCAAGCATACATTACAATTTTATATTTCATTTGAAATATGATGGGAAAATATTTATTCGTAAAGATTAATTAGGCCTGATCAACTAATTTGCACTCGACTATATTAACCCTTGTTTGTATTAGACCATATCGACCTAAGTAACTGTTTCAATTGAAAATAAAATCGACGAAAATAAATGTAAAACAAAATATATAAATTAATATAAAAGGAATTAAAAGCTTTTTACAGTTTAAAGTACATTATGATTTTAGTATGGAAAACAAAATTGTTTTTTGCGGTACTCGATTCATCGCAAAATCAGTGAAACAGTGTGCGTTGTTTTTTAAAATAAAAGGCAAATTAAATTGTGGTAAAGTTAGGTTGATTAAGAGAAACCTTTACAAGTGGTAAATTTCGTATACCTTGAAGGAGAAGCATGTAACAATTGATAATGATAGGTTGGTTATCAGAAATTTATTCAAGTGATGATATTCATTAAGAACTGTAGGAAAGACATGTAATGAGTGACACTTAATGGCAGGCTGGTAATGATAAGCCAAAACAAGCGGTAACTTTCATTATACACTGCACGAGAGACATGTAAACACTGGTAATAACAATTTGTTTATGAGAACCTGTACAAGTGGTGATATTCGTCATACACTGTAGGAAAAACATAACTTGTGGTAATATTAAGTTGGTTATGATAAACCTATACAAATGGCGAATTTTGATACACACTATGGGATAAACAAGTAAAAACTTGTGATGATATGTTGGTTGTGAGAACCTTTAGAAGTGGTTGATTTATTTATACACTTTAGGAGAGATCGAAAAAAGTGGTAAGCTGATTATGAGAAAGCTGTGCAAGAATTATATTTGGAGTTCACTGTAGGAGAAGCATATATAAATGTCAATGTTAAGTTGCTTATAAGAAATCTGTATAATTAATAAATTTCGTTATACACTGGAGAAGAGACATACAAAATTTGATAAAAATAGTTTGGTTGTGAGAAACCTGTACAAGTTGTGATTTTCATTATATATATATTGTAAGAGAGACATGTAAAACTAGTAAGTGTATAATGTTAAGTAGTAAGAATATCGTATGATTGGTAAATGTTGTTGCTTACTGTAGGAAAAATAAGTAAAAAATGGTAATGATAGAAACCTATAAAAGTGGTGAATCTCGGTCATAAACTATCGAAGAGACATGTAAATAAGGTAATGATAGATTGTTTCTGATAAACCTATACAAGTACTGATTAAGTAATGCTATGCATGAAAATTATGTTCAAACTAGTAAAGGCTGACTATGAGAAACTTGTACAAATTGTGACTGTCGTTATATTTTGTAGGAGAGACGTACATTTTGGTGATATTAAGATGGTTATAAAAAACCTGTAAAGTGATGAATTTCGTTATACGATGTAGGAGTATTATGTAAAACTGGTAATTATGGGTTGGTTATGGGAAACGTGAACAAATAGTTAATTTCATTATACGCTGTAGGAGAGACATGTAAAACTGGTAATTGTGGGTTGGTTATGGGAAACGTGAACAAATAGTTAATTTCATTATACGCTGTAGGAGAGACATGTAAAAACAAGTGATTTTCTGGGGAACATTTAGCACACTACTGATTCCATATTATTTTAGAGTTTTTATTAGAGTAATGGGATGATATTGTTTGTAAAATATCTGCAGAACTGTACAATTTACTGTTTGTTTCTTTATAAAAAGTTTTATAACACTAGATAATTCCTGTTCTTTACTGTGAAGTTGTGAACTTTTCCTAATTTCTACGTCTGCTAAACCTATGTACACTTTCCATTATAATGTAAAACCTTTGTTTTTAGGTTTGGGAAACTGTTGGATTAGCTATTTGTTTGGTACTTCTTTGTAATTATTTAATTGTATAGAGAGACGTGGTTTAAGGATTGTATCTAACGTGTCACTGTTGTTAGAAGGTAATGCTGATAATTATACATATTTATAAGTCATTTCGCGATTTCGTTCAGCGTTAATTTACTAACTATAACTTTGATTTACAGTTGATCAATAAGTTTATCACTAGAAAATAAAGAAATTATTTACCTACACTTGAGTTATGTGCACGAGAGTTGAATAGGTATTTAGTAAGTTCTTTGTAAATCATTAGTGGACTGTTTCAGGAAAGCTTCTGTTTACAATAAAGTATTAGATACATACTAATGTAACAATAGCAAATTTAAATGGAAACTAGTTTCAACATTTCACATGTCCTCTTCAGTACAACATTTGTTTGTGGGAGAAACACAGGAAAGCTTCTGTTTACAATAAAGTATTAGATACATACTAATGTAACAATAGTAAATTTAAATGGAAACTAGTTTCAACATTTCACGTGTCCTCTTCAGTACAACATTTGTCTGTGGGAGAAACACATACACATCTTATCTTACAACATTTAAACGGATTAATTCTTCTCTGCTATATTTGTACAGTTTGTCTAAAACGCAAAAAGATGGCTGCCCTCTTAGACCTATTGTTTCCAATGTTGGATTAGTTGCTTATACGTTATCCAAATGGATAGTACAACACCTATCTGCTGCTCTAGAAAAGTTCTCATCATCACATACTGAGAACAATATAAATCTACCCATTAAAATAAAAAACTATAATAAAAATGAAGGGGAAATTGAGCAGAAACGGCACCCGTTCTTTCTATCTATAGAAAACTAACAAACCCTTTAAGCCAAGTTCATTTTTTCTTGTGCCATAATATGATTAAAACATCAATAATAATTTTAATGTTTATAAGAACTTATATAATTTTGATGATTAAATCAAAAATATTTATACAAGTTTTGAACGACTGCAGAACCCTATAGGTTTTAACAAGAATTCCCATGAAAAGGTAAGGAATACTTTCCATAGGAACAGTAACCACTAGTAAACAGTACCATCTCCATGTGAAGATGAAAATAAAATATTCAGCCTTAACTACAATTCTAATATTGTGGCTGTAGAGAGATACCTGAAAAATAACAATTTCAAAGTTGTTTATAAATATCCCAGCACTATTATTTTTTTTATCGTCAAAAAAACGTTTGTACCCCAAGATATAGAACAGGGCGTCTATATAGTACTGGACCAAGTCTGCGAAAAATTTAATGCTGGAAAAACGGATACAAATTTTAATACCAGGTTCGTGGAACACAAAAACGATGTTAAGTATGGTCAAACAAACAATGCTATTTATCTACACATAAGATAATTTTATCATAAAATGAATTAGGAATCAGCCAAGCTAATATATAGAACAACAAATTATTTCAAAAGAAGAATTCTGGAAAGTTCTTTAATCCAAAGTTGCCAAAATTTCAACACGTATGAAAATCACTTTAAGTTGAACTTCATTCTGGCGTCATATCCCATTCAAGGAATTGGAATTTCTGTTATAAAGTAAACAGTATATGTATTTCTCCCCCAAACAAACGTTGGACTGAAGAAGACAAGTGAAATGTCAAAACTAGTTTCCAGTTAAATTTGGTATTGTTCCGTTAGTGTGGATTTAAACCATATTATAAATTACTTTACACAGTATTGTGTATTTATTTATTTTTATAAGCCTTCGTTTGTTCTTTCTTCTTGTATTATAGTTTATAAATATTAAAAATTATAATCTAACTTCTGGTAGGACAATTGCTTTTAATAGATATAATATCATGTCAAGTATCTGTTGAAAATTCAAATAATGTAGCTGTTCAAAGTGTTAAATTACGAGACGTCTGACACTTTTGACTTTTTATAATAACTTGTTTTGATTATTAGCTCAAGTTGTATTTCATTAGAGGTTTGCATATTTCAATTTGGGTGTTAGCGTTTATTTTCATTTTATAAGCACATAACTTCCGATCATCTGCAGTTACCTTAATATAAACATTTTATAAGACAATAGTAAATAACATTGATAATCAAGTACTAAGTGTAAGAGAAAAGTGACGTCTTTCTAATCTACATAAAGTTTTCATTGAAATCTCAAGTTAGAAAGTATTAGTGTCCAACATTAAGATTTGGGATTATTTGTTTTTGAAGTTAAGCACAAAGCTACACAATAGGCTATCTGTGTTTTACCCACCACGGGTATCGAAACTCGGTGTCTAGCGTTGTTAGTCTGCAGACATACCGCTGTGCCACTGGTTGGCTTGAGTTTTAGTAATACTAATAATAAGATAATTTCTACTTAGTTTAATGAAACAGTCTTAAGAGAGAGAGAGAGGTTAGCGTAATACAAAATTAACAAAGTTTTTCAACAACACTAAACATTTCGTGTCTTTAGAATGGTGAAGTGTCATAGTTTTAAACGTTTTGTGTCTTTAAGAATTATTTTTACACCTTGGTAAAAAAAAACAACAGGGAAATTCAATACTTGTGTATAAACTTTACTGAGAAGCTTTTTGCTTATTTATTATAATATTAGAAAATTCTTGAAAATTAAATTAAAGCAAGTTAACATAGCATAGGCGGAAGACTAAATGTGATGTAAATGAACATTATGAGAACAAAGCTAGTCCTACTCTTAGTAAATTGAAGATGTTTGTAAAATGTCATTTACGACTTCATGTATGTAATATGTAGAACGAAGTACGTACAGTTATGTAAACCTCCGCATTTCGAACATCTTTATTTAATAAAATGACAACATCAGTTGCGTTTTACGTTTCCAACAGTTGCATGTTACCATGGTAGAGTTAAGGGAGAGAAATCGGGTAGACGTGGTAAAATGGGTTCGAAACTAAGTTGTTTTTCCGCTCAATATAAATATTTGACAATTAAAACTGTGTAGTATCGCTTGTTTGTTTTTGTTTTGTTCTTTTTTTGTACCTATTTCTGAAACAAATATTTCCATTCATTCATTCGTGTAATGGTTTCACACATGTATTGCTGCATCTAAGTGAACTTAAATGTTAGACTGCTTGGAATTACGACAGTTTGGAAGTTACATGTGATGGCATGATCATAGATTTAAATTGAAACTAAAAGTTTGGGTTAGATATGTTGATAACACCTTTATGATATGGCGATATGGTTAGAAGACTTAACAATGATTTATATTTACCTAAATTGCTTAGAATTAACTCTAATTATGAGGTAGAAGAAACTGATAATTTTCTTTTATTTAGACGTATTAGTTAAAAAATGAATAAAGTTAGAGATCACAATTTTCTATGTGACCGTTCAACAATTCTATGATACAAAAGCTCAAAAATATTAGCTTTCTATTTGTATACAACTATAAAATTATGTTTTAAAAATGAATTACACAATGAAATAATGTTATTGAAACATGTAGCACTTAATATAGGATTTTATTCACATGTAATTTATAGGACAATTAAGAAGTTTATGAAATGGACTTGTGATAATAGTATCCTGATGAAAGAATCTGAAGAAAAATAAGTAAAACAATGGGTTATATTTGCCTTATATGCCTGGTATATCTTGTAAAGATTTGTTTTGAATATTTGAAGAAACAACATTTTTACTGTTCATATATATAAACTGAGGATAAAGTGAATATAATGGAATTCAAGCAGGTATTTACAAAGGTGTATTGTGAATGTGGAAGTATATGCATAGGTCAGGCTAAAAGAAATATGAAATATAGAATGAATGAACATATACGAAATGTTGAGAATAGAAAAACAAATATTTAACCTCTAGCTGAACATGTTAGTAGGTATAACACAACATATACTATTATGCTATTAGCTGAACCTAAAAATGAGGGTACCAGAAATATTAGAGAATCATTGGAGATAATTAATTTATAGAAAAAATATTAATGTATTAAAGATAAAGTTTGTTTGTTATTAAGCACAAAGCTACACAATGGGCTATCTGTGCTTTGCTCACCACGGGTATCGAAACCCGGTTTCTAGCATTGTAAGTCCGTAATCATACCGCTGTGCCACTGGGGGCATGTATTAAAGAATGACAAGAGATTACTGGGATATAATGCATGTAGATTACGTGATATATTGTAATAAACATGCAAAATATGATACCACATCCTTTAACCAGATCTTATGAAATTTCTCCTGAAAAGGACATATTGAAGTGTCGAAATATGTAGAGTGATTTGATATTGTATATTCT
>NW_013666747.1:94651-103094 GCF_000517525.1 Limulus polyphemus
ATATAACTATATAAAATATATAAAATAAAATATATATAAATATATATAAAATGTACAAATAATTCCAAATAAAAATATTTTTATTGCGTGAAACAAAAAAGGCTGTTTCATTTTTATTTGATTTGATTTATTTGTCTCAAACTTAAGTTTGAATTCGAAACTTCCAAAATTTAGTTTTTATTACACCATTTTAAAGCAGATGTTTGTTTTTGTTTGTTTGTTTTTGAATTTCGCGCTAAGCTACACTAGGGCTATCTGCGCTAGCCGTCCCTAATTTAGCAGTGTAAGACTAGAGGGAAGGCAGCTAGTCATCACCACCCACCGCCAACTCTTGGGCTACTCTTTTACCAACTAAAGCAGATGACAATGCGTAACTTGGAGATAATTATAGCATAAGTTTTTGTTTTTTTGTTTTGAATTTCACGCAAAGCTACACAAAGACTATTTGCGCTAGCACTCCCTAATTTAGCAGTGAGAGACTATAGGAAATGCATCTAGTCATCACCACCCACCGCCAACTCTTGGGCTACTCTTTTACCAACGAATAGTGGGATTGATCTTCTCAATATAACGCCCCCACGGCTGAAAGGGCGAGCATGTTTGGTGTGACTGTGTATTTTTTAACAAATATACACACATAACTCAAATTTTGTTTTGCGAAAAGTGAAAAAAAAATTAGTGTGCGATTGAGGTATTCAGCTTTTAAATCATTTGTGCTTAACTTTGAAATTAATTTTTTGACAAGTTTAAATTCTTCATACCTTAGATTTTGGAGAGAAATCACTTGGTGGGACGGGGATTCGAACCTGCGACCCTCAGATTGCGAGTCGAGCGCCCTAATCACCTGGCCATGCCAGGCCCTACATAATGTAATTAATTAGTTTCGTTGAGAGTGCAGTATGTTATTTGTTATTTTAAACACCTTATTCTTTATCTCTTTTAAGTCACTTTCATAAAAACTTAAAAAGTATACCACACCTATGTTACCTTCCAAATCTCGTTTTCACGAGTACCATATCAACAGTAAAGTAGATTTCAAAAGACAAAGAAATTCGAGCGCAATCGAATATTTTTGAAATCTACTTGGTCTTTCGTCGTGATTCTTTTGTTAATTCTTTCATCAAGGCTGATATCTAAAGTTAACAAATAAGAATATCTCCAAGTACTATAAATACTTAATATATTCACGTGTAAAGATAAAAAATAAATCTCTAGATAAGTGACTATAAATAATCAGTCCTCTTGTTGTTTAAAATAGTATTATATCAGTAATGGAAATAGGTACTTGAGACTATGATTTTTTTCACTAAACGCAAAGATACACAATGAGCTATCAGTGCACTCCCACCGCGGGTCTCCAAAATCTAATTTTTTAGCGTTATGAGCCCTTATTTGTACTGCTGAACTATCAGAAAGTTATAAAACTGTTAATTTAAAGGCTATTTTGAACTGTACTATACAAGCTACTTTCCATGAAAATATCTCTTTATTATAATTATTTCAGGTGATAAATTTGATTATTTGTTTTTTAAATAGAAACATTTACAGCACTGACTTAAAGAATGGACGCTCGGCTTCTGTAACAGATATGATATATATAACTATTTTCGAACTTTTCGCTCTGAATATCTCAGATATTTTAAAAGAAGAAAATTCTACACTTACACTCTTAACTTTTTACTGGTATTAGGCTAAATCAAAGCATTTTAATTTTTGATAGAAATAATACAGGTTTTATTATGATCAGTGATATGACGTTATGTACAAGGAACCTCAAATAGGGTTGAGAGAGGTGAGAAAGCGGCCGACTTGTGGTCAGTCGCTAAGAGATCAAGGAACTGCAGCACTCTAAGTTGTGAGGAAATTATTAGAGAGGGCGGCCGGCCTTCTTCTTCAGTGGTATGGAGAAAACAAGACCCTCTATGATTATGAAACGTTATAATCAAAACAGGTGTACAAGGTCAGAAAGAAAGAGATTTAGTCTGCATGGGTTTGAGAAAGATATATAAAGACAGGCATTTAATTAACAGAAGAAAAGACCGGGAGGTGTGAGAAAGATCGAATAAACCGGGAGAAAGGCGAAGGAAGTAGTGTACAGCCAGTAAGGATCAAACTTAGTTCGAAATCGAAGTATTGTTGATTGTTGTAATAAACAGCAATTAGTGTTGTATATTAGTATGAGTTAATTCCTGATAGAAATAAGTAGTACCTTATTAGAGTTGAAAAGAAATCAAAGCGTTGTTTGTTGTTGTAATAAACAGCAATTAGTGTTGTATATTAGTATGAGTTAGTTCCTGATAAAAATAAGTAGTACCTTATTAGAGTTGAAAAGAAATCAAAGAGTTGTTTATTGTTGTAATAAACAGCAATTAGTGTTTTATATTAGTATGAGTTAGTTCCTGCTAGAAATAAGTAGTATCTTATTAGAGTTAAAAAGAAATCAAAGCGTTGTTTGTTGTTGTAATAAACAGCAGGATTTCTCTTCAACTCTAATAAGGGTCTACTTATTTCTCTCAGGAACTAACTCATACTAATATACAACACTAAGAAGTGCGAGTATAGCACAATCATAATAAATTGATGTCAGAAGCGTCCTAAAACAACCAAGAAAAGCCTTATCTAATTTAGGTTTGTATATATTTATTTCTTAAGTTCTATGCTCTCAGAACTTAATCATTCCTTACATGAATTTTATACCAATTTTACTTCAGTTTCTACATAAATCTAACATCTTTATTTTATATTTTTACTTAGAAATATCCTCATATTTAGGTATTTTAATTATATTTATTCATCTTCTAGTGTATCATGGGGTAAAATTATATTTGGAAATTTTACATTACTTCTCCTATTTTATTCTTTGAAGTAATCTGTATCTGTGTTTCTCAACATATTCTTGTCTTTTAAATGTCATGTGGGCTTTCTATTTTTTGATATTTTAGCTACACAAATTGTTATTTCTATTTTTGCCATGTTAGTTATATGTATTTAAAATTATCTCGAAAAGCTTCTATTTTTGTCATGTTGAATGCACGTATTGATAGTTTTTTCTAACTTTTGTATATCTCCCATGTTAACTAGATGTACAGATATTTTCCACTCAAAGGTTTTATTTTTGCCTCGTTAATTACACGTATTATAAAGTTTTTTCTTAAAGACTCTACTTATCCTATAGATTCGCTTAGTTCTGAAGTCCCATCATATTCTGTATTTATACTTATCTTACGGATAGCAGAACATTTAATACTGTAAAGTAGTAGTTACAAGCGCTTAATTATCAGCCCGAGAGTGTAAGTAATAATGAACGTAAACACACACACACACACACATAGAGAAAAGTGTTTTCTTGTCTATGTTCACAATTAAAAAATGCAAATATTAGACATATCAGAGTTAGATTAGAATTGTGGTTCGTCATTGGCACAATATATTGAAAATGGAGTGTTATATATTTACGAATAATAAATCTTAAGGCGGACCTTAGTAATGAAATGTAAAAAATAAGAAAATGTCACAATCATTTTTAGTATGCATATAATGGAGACAACAAGAAAAACGTACTGCATATATCCTGCTAAAGTTCTGTATAAGCGGTTCTTGTAAAATACTAAATCTGTTTATTTGCCTGCTTTGTATTATCGTTAATTACTGTTTTAAAGATTTATTGTTATTTTAACCAGGTTATGTTAAAACGTGTAATGAACATGTTCTGTCTTGTTTCTTGAAAGGAACATCATTTCTGGTCTGAGTATTGAGTTTTTTGTTTCAGGTTGGATATGATAATAAAATGCTCAAAGAACCAATTACGTTCTTTCTTCCATTGTACCCAACATGAAGGTTAATGTTAACAAGATGAATCAACTGTAGACTATATTTCTCGACAAAGAGGCTTTGATCTAATAATTTAAGATCAAAGCATCCTCCCAACAATAGATTACGTGTAAAAAATCAAGTCGATAAATAATGTAGCTAATTCAATATGCTGTTCCTATATATTATAATGATTAGAATTCATTGTTTTACTAGTTGGGTACACTAGTATCTTGTGAGATTTGTGTCAATTCGTTTGAAGTATTTTGGTAAATGTCCAAATAAAATTACAAGTCACTGAAGACGTTCTTTAACGGAGACTATTTTATATTCCTACAACTTATTTTAAGGACAGAAAAAATTATGTTGTCTGATTTGTACATTTGAACGTATCCAACCTTTCTACTAAAAACTGTTATGAAAAAAGAACATTTTTTCTTAATGAGCACAATCACCTGATTTCAACTCACATGGGTATCTTATTTTCTCAGCTCAATCACTTGATTTCAATCCTCATGAATATCTTTATCAGCCAGCACAATTACCTTATTTCAATCTACATTAACATCTTTTCAGTGAATATGAAAATTGCTTATTACATTTGTTTGTTTCAGAGCAAAGCCACGTTATCTTCTGTCCCACCAAGGGATTTGAAGAATACAATCGTCATGTTATTCATCTTTGTGCTGAAAAAGAAAGATGTTCATGCGAATGTTAATCAAGTGATTGTGCTCACCAAGGATGATGCTGAAAGAGATTAAAAGTATGAGATGTTGCTGGCTAAGGAACATTCTCATGCAATTTAAAATCATGTGCTTTTTCTGGGAAAGAAAGATACTGATATGTATTGAAATCATGTGATTGTATTGGACAACAAAGATGCTTATGTGGATGTAAAACAGGTGACTGTGGTGGAATATAAAGATATTCTTGTGGATTAAGATCAGGAGATTATGTTCGCCAAGGAAGATGCTTATGTTGATTGAAATCATGTGAACTTGCAGGCCAAGAAAGAGATTGATGTTGATAAAAACCATGTGATTGTACTAGCTAAGAAAGATGCTCATGTGGATTGAAATAGCTGTTTGTGTTTGAATAGTAAAATGCTGATGTGGAGTAATATTAGGGGATTATGTTGCCAGAGGAAAATGCTCATATGAATCTAAATCTTGTTATAGTGATGACCATAGTAAATGCTGATGTGCATTGAAATGAGATGATTTTGCTGGCCATAAAAGATGATCGCGCGTATTGAAATTGGGTGATTGTGTTCAAAAACAAATATTTTAATGTAGATTGAAATCATGTGATTGGTCTGTGCAAGGAATATATTGATGTGGAATGAAATCATGTGATTATGATGGCTAGTTAAGATGTTTGTTTGAATTGTAATTAGGCGATTGTATTAGACTGAAAAGATGCTGATTTGGATTAAAATAAGGTGATTGTGCTTGAAAAGATAGATTCTCACGTAGTTTGAGGTCGAGTGATTGTGCTGGCCAAGGAAAATGTCCATGAGGATTAAAATCAGACGATTGCACTAGCTAAGTAATATGCTGAAGTGGAATAAAATTGGGAGATTTTGCTGGCTAAAGAAGATGCTTTTGTAATTTGTAATCAGGTGAACGTGGCTGACTTGTATTGAAATTAAGTGATTTTGCTGGACCAGGAAGATGCTCAGATGAATTGCATTCAGGTTGTAGTGCTCGAAAAGAAATTCTCATCTAGGTATAAGTTAGGTGATTGTGCTGGCTAAGAAAGACGGCCATGAGAATTGAAATCAGGTGATTGTGCTAAAACGTTTTCATGTAGATTAAAATCAGAAGATTTTACTGGCAAAGGAGATGCTCAAATGGATTGAAGTAACACGTTTGTGGTGGAACAGGACGTTACTTTTGTTAATTCAGATCAGATGATTGCGTTGGCCAAGGAGATTCTCATGTAGATTGCAATGTGGTGTTTATACTGGAGAAGGAAGATGCTAAAATTAGGTGATTATACGTACGAAGGAAGACGTTCATGGGGATTGAAATTAGGTGATTAAGCTGACCAATGAAGATGTTTATGATAACCTAGAAGGATACTGACGTGTATGGAAATTAGACGATTATTCTGGTAAACAAATATTATTCTGTAGAGTGAAATCAGATGACTGGTCTGTGCAAGGAATATAGACATGTGGAATTAAACCAGGTGAGTGTGATGGCTGATGAAGGTGATTATTTAGATTAAAATTAGGTGATTGTGCTAAAAAATAAATATGTTAATGTAAATTGAAATCAGGTGATTGTGCTAGACAAAGAATATGCGGATGTGGAATTAAATCGGATAATTGTAATGGCTAAAGAAGAAGCTGATGTCGATTTAAGTCAGGTAATTTTACTGGCCAATGAAGGTACTCATGTATTTTTAAATCAGTTGATTCTTTGGTCGTAGAATATGATTATGTGCACTGAAATTATGCGATTGTGTTCTACTACGTAGATGCCTGAAGTCCTGTCGAACCAATTTCAGACCTTAGAATTTATCTTAAAAAAATCTTGAACATATTACATTGTGACCCGAACATGTTTAGTAACAATAATAAGGAATAATCTGGATGTCATTTGTTTTTTAACCCTCATACCCTTCTACAAAAATGTTTTCTAAACTATTACACAATCTCTAGCAACTTGCATTGCCTCATCCCATTTTCTTCATACATTTTATTTTATAATGAATGCAGAAATGTTTGAAATGTAATACATCAAATCACATTACACGCTCCCAGTCATTCGTCTTCCACACTTTCTTCTGTAAGGCGACTCACCGCATTACATCACACGCTACCGATCATTCTTTGTACACAGTTTATTCTATAGGGCGAGTCATCAAACCTCATCTCACGCTGCCAATCATTCTTCGTCCACATTTTGTTATGTAAGGCTACTCATAAAACTACACCAAACGCTTCTAATCACTCCTCGTCCACTTGTTTAAAAGTGAGTTAATTTAGTAAATACGGATTAATATCTAACTAACAGTTATGTATCCCAATTTAATTATTTTACAGTAATTAAAGTAATTAAATTTGATTTGACCTTTCAGTTTAGGAGTCTTCCTTTATAATTTAGTACTGAAAGTTTCTGTAAACATTATTGTTTAGAGGAACATTAGATAATAATTTTAACAAAGTAGATTACAACAGAGAAAGAGGAGGTCCTTAAAATCGCTGAGGAACAGAAATAGTTTTGTCAATTTATTTTAAATAAACTGAAGATCAACTCGGAAATTCAAACAACGAAGTAAAAACGACATGGATATATGTTACGCGCAATTGCGTGAAAAATAATAATTATGAACACTTTCTATATAAGGTCCAATTGCCAATTATGTGAAGATATCGACAGATAATTCTTGGAGTAGTAACTTAATCATAAAGTAAAACCGTTAGCTACAAACAAACAATTATTGTATGTAACTAATTCCTCCGTAAATGAAGAAAACACTTTCCTTTTCCGGCAAACCTCTCTAATGTAATAACGAAAGCACATTTTAATATAAATAAAGGTTTTATATATACAGGAGCATAATGTTTTTCTGTTGGTGTTCCTTCATCTTTAATCATTTAACATTCGATTACATATATATATTACTAACAATATAAAGTTTTAAAAATCATTTAAACATTTTGAGTTTATTTCATTATATCTTTAAAAGTTCTTTATTTTTATTTACTTAAATAAAGAAAGACACACATACACAGAAGAATAAACACAGGTTTCTAATCTTCAAGGATACAGTTTACTAAATAAAACAATTTTTTTGATGAGATTTACATAAAAATGAAAAACTTCCCGCTTTTTTTTTTACCTTTAAGCTATATTTAGGTTTTAAACTCCCTCTACGTGTTAACCTTTGCAACACTTAATGTGGTTTTGTATTTATTAACACCTACCACACGATCCATCCCGGAATCTTCATGTGGATAAAGAAAACAATATTCATTCCTGAAAGGTTTTAGTTGGTTTGATTAGACATAAGGCACTATTTTCGAGGTCTAGGTCACTGGACCAAACCCCTGACCTGACCCGAGACCACAAGAGCCAATATAGAGAAGTTAACTTGTAAACGTAAGGCAAAATGATGTGGCATGAAACATGCTTGAACTGTTCTAGATGTGTTTGTGAATGTGATGGTTTAATTGTTGCAATTAAGCTAAACCGTAAGTCCAGGTCGGATGATGGAAAATCTTATTCGAAGATATCCAAATATATTTGACATACCAGCTGAATCAGAGAATCGTCAAATGATTACTGTACTGACAGCAAAACTTAAAAAAAACAGGCAGAATAGTATCGTTATCTTCAAAAGAAGGATTGGAATAACATATTACAAGTAATTCGTTTTAATATTTTGTGAAGTTAACGGCACAGTAAAGTCCAAAGATGCAGTGTAGAAGTTGAAGCAGATGCATGATACATTCCATGATTTCCCTAGCGATTCTCAAATTAAAAATGTCATTTCTGCTATGAAGAGTAAACATAAGAAGGATGGTATAATGCCCAGTATGGTACCACCATAGTATAATCCATTTAGATTTCATCATGTCGTATTTTCATGTCATATTTTTTGTTGTTGTTTTAGATGTTGT
>NW_013666747.1:104094-163416 GCF_000517525.1 Limulus polyphemus
CCCAGTATGGTACCACCATAGTATAATCCATTTAGATTTCATCATGTCGTATTTTCATGTCATATTTTTTGTTGTTGTTTTAGATGTTGTGCTGAGCTTCATTCATCAAAATCTATCGAAATAACTCTAAATCACCGATTTCCGGAATAACCCCCCCCCTCCTGTTGACCGCCCTAGGCTCAATACTAAGAGATGCTGGACTGGCTCGTGTGACAGGTGTTGATAAAATAATTTTCATGAAATGAAATCATTTTTCCCACAAGAATACTAGAAGGAAGATATTTGAAAAAAAAAAAACATTTGTGAAGTATAATATTTTTACATTATTAGTTTGGTAATAGGTACTGGGCAATTATCTGCATTTTTTTACACAGGATGTATAAAAAATTATTCTTACACATACGTTTTTGATTTTACAACATATTCTTGCTTACAACAAATACAAGATAATACATAAATTACAGCTACATTTCGAGTTTATGAAAAATATTTTCTCCCACAGTAGGGCCTGTGATACATTTACTGTATGTAATATAGCCTTTTATTAAACAACATAACACTTTTGTTTATTACAGGGGAAAATACCTTCATCATATTTCTTTGACAGTATTTAAATTTTTGGGATAATATGATTTGTTTATTTTTAAACGTAGCTTTTACTTTTATATCCGAAATGCTTTTCAACTCTTTTTAGATATCATTAATATTAATTTTAACATGAGGATAATGGGCAATATAAAAGGAATAACTTGTTCTTCTTTTATATTATATTTATGATCATTGTTAATTTCTTTTCTAAGATTAACTAAGTTGAAACCTCTATCTATTATATTTTATGGTTAATGATACTTCCTAAGGTCAGATTCAAATTCTATTAGTCTCTTCTTTATCTTCCGGGTTGGAACTAATAGAAAAAAATGTGGTTTACACAAAGTGGAATATTTAAATTAGAGCGTATGGAATGTTTACTATGAAAATCTAAATACTGTTGTGAATAAGTAGGGTTGTAATAAAAACCCATTTCAATCTTACCATCTTCCTTTTTATAATACATATATCTAAAACAGGTAAAGTTAAATTACCCATTTCAAAAGCAATCCTTATATTAGGGTTAATTTGATTTAAAAAATCTAATTTAAGGAATCTGTTCCATAACAGAAAACAATCATCTAAAAATGTTTCAAAATAATTTAATAAAATATTGAACATTTCAATTGCAAAATATCCCTTACTAAAATGGCATAAGTTAAAGCCACTTTTGTTTCCATTGGCATTCTAGAGAATTGGTGATATATATTACATATATCAACAAAGTAACAATTATATGAAATGAGGTTTAAACCTTTAATTATCACTTTTTATTAAACCGTGAAAGCAATAAATCTGCGTATTTATCTGAATGATATTGAGTAGCTTTTACAGCCTATTCATTTTTAATACTTGAATAAAAAAAACACATCTAATGATATTAAAACATTTTTTTTTAATTATCACCCGTAAATGATTGACAAAGTCAGTATCGTGTCTTATAACTTTGTAGTTTAGATGCAAATAATAAATACTAGAGCTGAATGGTTTAATCACCTTATTTTTCCACCTGTAATGGGCCTTCCAATGATTTTTTCCAACGATATTCCACCTTATCTTGTTTTCAAAAATGTCTTTAATTTCTTTGCTTTTATGAATTTCGAGTAATAAACAAATTCACCATTACTTAACAAATAAGTGTTTTCTTTTCAATAAATAAATATATGAAAATTCTGTTACGTCTTTTTTTTTAATTTTTGTTTTTTACTTTATTCACAAATTTTGAAATATCTTTGGAAGAAAAAAGCTTCCTAATAACTTTCTTTATCATTTAAACGTTATAAAACCACATTGTTATAATACTTTTGATCCTTGATCACAAATACTTTTATTTGAATAAACATTTTAAGGTCTTTTTTAATACATATCTTTATTTTATTGAAACGTTTTATTTAAATGGAAGAATTTGATAACACTTATTTTCTACACGACTACAAATTATATAAATTTCTAGATTTTTTCCTTTTGGAGGAATAAAACTATCCATCATCATCACTGTTGTTCTTAAAAAATATTTATACTTAATTTCCTAATAAATTCGAGTATGTCTTCATTAATTTCAAATTTCATTTGACTTATTAATTGGAGTAAAAACAAATTCTCAATTTAAAAGTTTAATTTACCCTTTCGACAAAGATTTGACTCTTAAATTCAACGTATTCAAGGCCTTTATTGGGGAAAATAAATTGTTTTCTTTCTTTCTATCGTTTATTGTTGTGCATATTTTTCTTTTTTATTCATTAACTTCCAGTTATATTTACTTATCTTTCTCTTCTGTATTTCTTTTCTTTTCTTGTATTAAATTCCCATTTTCTTTGAATATCTTTAATATTTTCCAAAATATGAGATGTGTTCCTTTTCGTATTTTCATAATTTTTACGTTCTTATTTCTTCTATTTTCTTCCCTAAAATCATATTCTTTTTCTGTCTGTCATGTCACCATTTTCAGTACTTCTGAGAAAAATACAAAATTGTAGTAAGCCAAAAGATCAAAATATCCCATGTAACCGTATATGGTACTTTCGAGAATATTATAAACAAATAGTGATACTAATACATCAGAAGTATCTCACATTACCGTTTAAGGCGATTATGATAAAAATATTAACATAAGTAAAATCAAGACATCAGAAGTCTCCAATATCACTACATAAAGTACTTCTGATCAAAAATATCAACATTTATCAAAACCAATAAAGCAAAAGTCTCCGGTATAACCACATAACTTACTTCTGAGAAAGATATAAACACGTTGTAAGGCAACACATGAGAAGCCTCCCATATCACCACTTGATGTTGTTCTGAGAAAAATGTAAATTTGTAATAAACTAAAACATCTCCACACAAAGTACTTCTGAAAAAAATATAAATATATAGTAAGATCAAAATAACAGGAGTTTCCTATACCAGTATTTTAAGTATTTCTGATAAAGATATAGACATGTAATAAGACCAAGACATTGGAACACTCCCAGATCACCAAATATATTACTTCTTAACAAGGTATAAAGTTGTAAGACACTAGAAAAATATAATCATGGGAGAACACGAGGACGTAAGTAGTCTCCAAAATTAACACATAATGTACTTCTGAGAAATATATAAACATTTAACCACGACATCAGAAATATGTCATTTAACAACGTATAGTACTTCAAAGAAACATATAAACATTTAGTGAGTCACAGGCATCAGAAATCTAACATATTATCACTTAATGTACTTTTGAGGCAGAGACAAACGTGTAATTGTTCAAGATATCAGAAGTCTTTAATTTATAACATAAAGTACTTTTCAGAAAAACATGGACAAGTAGTACATCAATCTATCAGTAGTCTTCCAGATCACGAGATAAAGTACTTCTAAGATAAAAAGAAACGTTAAATACAACGAGAATATCATAAGTCTTCTATATAAATAAATAAAGTATTTTTAAACAAAATATAAACATTTAGTAACCCAAAACATCAGAAATCTCCCATATCATCAAGTCAAGTACTTCTGAAAAATGTATAAACATGTAGTAAAAAAAACACACCTCCGGTAACTTTGAGAAAAATATAAACATCTATTAAAACCAAGATATCAGAAGTCTCTCATTTTACCACATGAAGTATTGCTAACAAAAATATAAACATGTACTAAACGGAGACATCAGAAGTCTCCCATATTAACTCAAAACGTAACTCCTAGATAAAATATCAACATGTAGTAGGACCAGAACTTATGAGGTTTTTAATACCACCAAATGAAGTATTTTGGATAAAAATATAAACTTATTTTCACACGAGGACATTAATTGTCTCCAATATCAGCACATCAAGTATTTCAGAAAAAAATATAAATATGTAGTAAGCCAGTACATCAGACGTGTACTATATTAACACATAAAGTGCGTCTTTAAAAAAATTATAAACATCTAGTAAGAGAAAGAATACTAAAGGCTCCCATACCACCATATGAAGTACTTCTAAATAACATACAAACATACATTAAACCAAGACAAGAAAAGTATCTTGTTTCACCATGTACAATATTTCTGATAAAATACAAATATTTAGTAAGACAAGATCATCAGAAGTCTTCAGTATCACGACATAAAGTACTTCTGATAAAATATCAGCATTTGTTAGGACCAAATAAACAGAAGTCTCTAGTTTCACCGCATAAGATACTTATACGAAAAGCATAAAATGTTATAAGGCAATACATAAGAAGTTTCCCATTTCACCACTTGAAGTTGTTCTGAGAAAAGTATAAATATGTAGTCAACTAGGACATCAGAATTATTCTATCTCACAATAAAAAAATATAAATATGTAATAAGACCAAGATATCAAACGCTTCCCATACCAGTGAATCAAGTATTTCCGAGAAGAACATACACTTGTAGTAAGAACAGGACATCAGAAGTCTCCAATTTTTCTACAAAAAGTATTTCTGAGGAAAATGTAAAAACCGAACATGTACTAAATGAAGAAAGTATATCTTTACCTATCACCACATAAAGTTTTTCTAAAATTTGTTTGTTTGTAGTTAAGCACAAAGCTACACAAAGGGTTATCTGTGTTCTGCCCACCACGGGTTTACAAACTCGGTTTCTAGCGTTGTAACTCCGCAGACATGCCACTGGAAGCCGTTTTTCTAAGAAATATATATATACATATAGTAAAACCAACATAGAAGAAGTCTATCATTTTACCATGTAAAGTACTTTGACAAAAAATATAAAAATGTAGTAAGCTAAGATATCAGAGGTATCCCATATCGCCATAGATAGAACTTTGTAGAAAAATATAAATGTATATAGTAGTACTAGGACATCAAAAGTCTCCATATTATCACATAAAGTACTTCTGAGAAACATATAAGCATGTAATGAGCTCCAGCATGAGAAGTCTCTCATTTTACAATATAAAGTAATTCTGACAAAAGTATAAACGTATAGTAAGCTAATACATCAAATGACTCCCACATCACCACATCAAGTACTTTTGGTCAAATATAAACATCTAATAAGCCAAGACAACATGTCAAGTATTTCTGAAAAACATAAATATGTACTAAGAGCGAGATATCAAAAGTCTTCCATATTACTACATACAGTTCTTCTGAGAAACATAAAGGCATGTAGAAAGCCATGACATCAGAAGTCACTCATTTTACCGTATAAATTACTTCTGACAAACATATAAAAATGTAGTAAGACCGAGATTTCAGAAGTCTCCAATATCATCATATAAATTACTGCTGAGAAAGGCATAAGCATATAGTAACCCAAAACACTAGAAAATTCCTATATCAGTCCATAAAAAACATTTAAGAAAAACTAAACATGTAGTAAGACTAAAAAAACAGAAGTCTTTTATGTAGTCATATAAAGTACTATTTAGAAGATATGAACATTTAGCAAGACGAAGAAATTAGAAATATCCAATATCACCAAATAAGATACTTTGGGAAAAAATTAAACTTGTAATAAGCCAAGACATCATAAGCCTTCTATTAATTCACATGTAGTATTTTTGAGAATAGTATAAACGTATAGTAAGACATCAGAAGCCTCCCCTATCACCGAATAATGTCATTCGGAGTAAAATGTAAACTCCTAGTAAGATTAAAGCATCAGAAGTCTGTGGTGTTAACACCTAAAGTATTTATCAGAAATATATAAACACTTGATAAGTCGAAGGCATGAGAAGTATCATACATCACCACATATAGCACTTCTGTGCAAAAATCCCAACAATAACTATTACTGACAAACAAACAACTGGCGAATGTTATTACGAGACCAATAAATACGAAAATGACCTTGTTGTTGTTGTCAAAGAACTAGTATGCGCATGTGTAGTGTAAACAATTTGTTCTCTTCAACAATTATATACGACTAAATATATCAAGCGTGAAAGTTTGGTAGAACAATATACTGAACTTATAAGTGATTTCTCTCCAAAATCTAAGGTATGAAGAATTTAAACTTGTCAAAAAATTAATTTCGAAGCTAAGCACAAATGATTTAAAAGCTGAATACCTCAATCGCACACTAATTTTTTTTTTTTCACTTTTCGCAAAACAAAATTTGAGTTATGTGTGTATATTTGTTAAAAACACACAGTCACACCAAACATGCTCGCCCTTTCAGCCGTGGGGGCATTATAATGTTACGGTCAATTCAACTATTCTTGGTAAAAGAGTATTTAAAAAATTGGTGGTGGGTGGTAATGACTAGCTGCCTTCCCTCTAGTCTTACACTGCAAAATTAGGGACGGCTAGCACAGATAGCCCTCGTGTAGCTTTGCGCAAAATTCAAAAACAGAAACAAACAAACCAGACTGAAAGTACATCAAACAAAACTGTAGGTTTTGGTGTTAAGGTAAAAGGCCATAAAAGTGAAGGATATGCTTTGTGGGTCAATTTCTGTCATCTTTTAATAATAAAGGTTATATTGAAGATTCCTAAAATGACATCAGAAAAGGTGCTGTTCGTCATATAAAAATCATAGGTGGATGTCAAGTTAGATTTTTTCAGAGCTTCTACAATCATCGTTAACGAAATAACTGTTCAGATGTGTAGAACTGAAAACTTCGCTTTCAAAGGTTAGATCATAGTTGGAACCTAGATCTAGCTGATACAGCTGCAGGCTGTAGTGTGTGCACATAAGCAATCGTGCACCCGCAAATGATATGAGAACGGGTTATTATTTGGCAACTCACAGGGCGTGCTTATAATCGTAAAATATGGCAACTATTGTACAAATGATATGAGGACGGACGTGTTATTATTTGGCAACTCATAGGGCGTGCTTATAATCGTAAAATATGGCAACTATTGTACAAATGATATGAGGACGGGTTATTATATAGCAACTATTGTACAAATGACATGAGGACGGGTTATTATTTTGCAACTCACAGGGCGTGCTTATAATCGTAAAATATAGCAACTATTGTACAAATGATATGAGGACGGTTATTATTTGGCAATTCACAACAAACAAACCAGAACCAACCCTACAATTTAAATGATAATTTTTACAGTACGTAATATAATGAATTGCGAAACTTGTTCACCTATTAGTGTGAATTTACATGACTGATTTTCACACACAGAAAAAAATATGCTAAAAATCGAGACAAAAAGTCCTTTTTTTTTGCATGCATAACTCATTACGTCTCAGAACCACGTTGTAAACGCATACTATATCGTACCTGCACGATAACGCTTCAAATGATCTTACACTACAAAATGAATACACATATATAAAAATATATGTCTAATATATGAAGACTACATTAACCATACTATTTATCTTTAGGTTGAGGCCTGACATGGTCTAGTGGTTATAGCACTCGACTCGCAATTTGCGGGTCGCGAGTTCGAATAATGTCTCCGAACATGCTCGTCCTTTCAACTTTGGTGGCGATATAACGTGCGCTTAATCCCACTATTCATCGGTAAGGAGTAGTACAAGAGTTGGCGGTGGGTGCTGTTGATTACTTATCTTCCCTCTAGTCTATCCATTCTACATTACAGACGGCTATCAAAGATAGCCTTCGGCTAGCTTTGCGCAAAAATTCAACAAACAAAGTTCAGTATGAATGCCTGTCTGTATTGTCTAAATATTGAACATATATATAGACTAATATTAATATGTATGTTGTATTATATCCTAATCTGTGTGTGTGTGTGCGCGCATATATATATATATATATACAGTTATGCTTATTTATGTAAATATACTTTACACATAAGTGCATATATAAATCTCATGAACGTATTCAAATGTGTATGGAAATATAAAACTTGTCTGTATACATATAAATGAAGCAGTTTTTCCTGCGAAACAAACAGCATGGAAATGCTTACCGAAATACAGCACCGGTTCTTCAAGTGCAGTATTTTTTCCACACATACCAGTCGACACTAAAGCTATCTTTTATTTATCCTATTTTCCGATAAAGCTTTCTTTTCTTCTTTTCTTTACAAACCTTATCGAAAAAGAGTTGAACATAACAAAAAATCACTCATTCTCTGGATATCAGTAAGGTGAAAAAAATGAGTGGTATCTATTCTATTGTCTGGAAGATAAGTGAACATTTTGAAAGGTAACTATAACAAAAGAAAAAACCGATAAATATTATCTATCACATACCCCGAAGATGGAATCACAAATGTTTTAGAAGATCCTTAAAAGTAAAGTGACACCTGGCAAGTCACTGAAATAGAACACAGCATGTCAAGTTTTAGATGAACATTTTAATATTTTTCGTTATACAAGTTCTGTTTTTATTTATTTTATATAACTTGACATTAGACAGCTTTTTTTTCGATGATCCTTAATGGAAAACGAGAGTTGGACATATCTAAGATTTTATTCTATACACTAATTCTGATTAAATATATTCTAGCTCTCTTTAATTCCAAACTAAGACTGTTCTTCTAGACGTCGTATTTGGAAATGTATTGAATTTTTACACGAGTTTGTAGGGCATTTATGTGAAATGTAATCTTGTTTTTTGTTATTATTAACGTCATGTTATGACGTCAGTGCTGTCACCGCTCTAGCTTGATTAATGTGCATGTCAAGTGTATTATTCATCTTCGAAAACTTCAAGCTTTGATTCTATCTGGCGTTTGTAAAATAAGGGTTTTTATAGTCAAGTTGCTGAATAGTTAGGGAGCGAATTATGAACATTTACTCCGGGTTTAGAATTTATTTTGTCATTGATCAGAATTCACATATATATATAAATGTTGAATGTGTTCCGAAGAAACGTGGAGAACATTTTGCCGATCCTCTTACAGACGTGGTACATAACCCAATAGTTTCAAAATTTATCCTCAGAATGTTGTACCCAAATCCCTGCGAGGTAAATTAACATTTTTAAACCAATATTATAAATTAAGATGTAAAACAATACATATTTTTAACAATAGTAATAACTTCAGATAAGAGTAAGCTATGTACTTAGAGCAAAACTAAAAGTTAATCTGGCCGTCAGTAGAACTAATTAAATATACTTTCCTTACATATCTGCTTATATATTTGTTGAGGACCTTCGCTGTTAACGATATTTTCAACCGTAAGTGTTATTGTATATTAACGCCGGTGAAAATTAAGAAAACACTCAGAGCAGATAACACTATATTTTTTGTGTAAAAATAGGAAGGCATTTGACTTATGAAACCGCTTTATGACAAATATCATGCCATTTCCAGAATGTGTACGTATTTGTATATTTTACAATATTATAAACTAAAATATAAAACAATACATATTATAACAATAGTAATGATAAAAGTAAGCTATGTACTTAGAGCAAAACTAAAAGTTAACCTTGCTGTCAATAGAACTAATTAAATATACATTTACAGAATATGTACGTATTTGTATATTTCACAGAAAAATGAGTTTGGTTTATATTTTAACACTGTTAACGTATCACCCAAGAAAATTTCAACTGTAATCTAAGCGTCAGTAAAGAAAGGGTTAGTTATATGACGACAAAACTTTAATAGCGTTGGACTGAGTTTGATACAGAAACATTATATACGTGTGTGTTAAACTTCTACAACCATCTTCTCGCCAAGTTTTGCTAAGTGAGCAATACGACTCCGAGATGCATAAACAAGGAAATGTTCAAGATTTTACATAATGATTCGTTAAACAAGTTCCTGTTATAATGCAGCTGTTGATCGAAGTAGTACAGAGAGCTGGTGTCAACTTGTGTTCCTTCGTGCTTTTAAGAAATTATGTGTAATGTTCGACGAAAAATACCAAAGTTTTGCAATCTTCAAATATAAAACATCAAATTTTTAAATTGAAAAAGTATTATCATTTGTTTCCGTTTAGCATAATTTATTTAGCCTATATTCTATCAATAGGGCTAAGTGAGTTTAAAGAAGCACCTATAATAATTTTTGTTTCATGGTAGTTATATAGTTGAAAGAAAGGTAAAAATATTTCAATTACTCACTTTGTTTCTCTTATCATATCTAGATATAAGAGAAATTGATAAAGTTCGACACTATTTAATAAACTATTGACTCAGTGTATTATCTTTTACAACGTATTGAAGCAGTATAAAGCATTTCAATACTAAAATGACATGTTTGGAATTGAGAAAAACTAATATAAATTATTGAAATATGAAAATAAATAGCGAAAAAATGGAAAGGGTAATTTATATCGTAGTCTGTGCAAACTGATTAGGACGTTCGGGTTAATGTTGAATCTTATCTAAAAATTATTTAATATCATTTCATTAAATTTATCAATTTCTAATAGCGCTGTTTTTCAACCTAAATTTAGTTTTTAGTACTAGAAAAAGAAAACCTGCAAGCCAAGTACGAGAAAAATCATATGAAATCAATGAACAGCGAACATTGTATATCACTTATATATATAGTATTTTAAAGTTTTCTCAACTTCATTGGTTTGTAAATATACTTGTGCCAATAATTTTCTTTGGTAAACAGAACTGTTTATTTTTGTTTCCATTCCAAGTGGTTTAGCAGCATAATTACTCTGTAAGCCGGAAAATAGCACTGGTAGTATGGACAACTTTAGCAAATTCGCTATTTTCAAATGGACTAACTTAAGAAACAAGCATTATAACTACACTAAAGTAAAGAGTTAAGTTGTTTAAACACCGCTTTTTGTTCTCTTTCGTTTTAATTATATAGCTTAAAAACAGCCTACCATTTGAATTGTATCTTACAGATAGGCAAGAAGGTTTAATCTATCTGATGTGAAATCCGGTAAAATATTTAGTATAAGGATGAAAGTCCTTGTCTCGTAACGAGTGATTTAAAAGAAACATTGTAAAGACGGGATAAAAGTCCCGTTGAATAAATCACCACAACAACCAGTGAAAATGATCCACTAGTCAGTTGATAATACACCCGGACGTTTCAAGGCTGCCAGTAATCTATGCATATGTTCTTTGTTTGAGAAGATAACAACGCAATAATAGGACAGCTCGTCGTTCTAACACCTCCAGATTCTTTGGAATAGAGATGCAAATTAACCATGACGGAGCTGCGATCGACCTTTTGATGAGATATGTTTACAGGGTAAATGTATTGATTTTCTTCTGTTTTGTGAGAAACCTGGCACACAGATCTGGTATTCATGGTTTAGAGTATTAATAGTACACAGGTAAACATCCTTGGATTTGGTGGATTAAAGGTTACCTGAAAGCACGGGGAAAGGAAAAAAAAGACAGCCAAATTTAGCGAACACAATCATCTAATTGTTATTCATTATCCACTTGCTTCATATGAACGACCGAATACAATGTTGAAACCGAAATTAATCACACGAAACAAATTGATGATACATTAATTAACCTGAAGCGAGTGAAGATAAAATTAAGTTAAAGTTCAGCTAAAACGAAAGCAGAAAACGCAAGCTCAATGAAAAGGAACAACAAAGAAATATTCTCCTCTACAGCTTCTGATGTTGGATCTCTCGCTATGAACCCTGAACAAAAAAATACCCCAACTCTAGGAAGTGTTAATCCACTATGGCACAGCCAATCACAATCAGGAGGAAATGAAAAATCCTGCTAACACCTGTGACAATTGTACAGACAATTTGCCCTAAGAAAGCACTGGCCATAAAATACAGATAGTGGTTAGTACAAATGATTGTTCTCCTAAGGCTAAATTTCACGAAGAACCAAGGACTTAAATAATTTCTATGTTCACTGATATAGAAGAGCGTAGTATAGGCGTACCCCACACATGTATATATATTTAATATTTATAGTCTGCGTTTCATTTTTAACTAAACTATGATATATTTGGTAACATAACTTTCTTACATTATTTAAAACGTAACTATGTAATAACTGCTTATGTTAAGATGGTTTTGAAAACGCAGAGAATAAGACGAAATGGATGAGTTTAATACCATGATAAAATTTCCATTTGGTAATTATATGTAACAACGTAAACGGAAACCTGATTCGAGCAGAAAAAATGTGTTCTTAGATGCAAAACAGCAGTATGTTTTTTTTGGGGGGGATATTTAATAAAACTCATGATCAATTTAATAGCAAGATCATTGATAGTTACGAAACCGCAAATTCCAATACTCGTTTCATATTTATTACTCCGAAAATACATAATTAATAAATTTGATTTAAAATGTTTAACTAAGTATGATCTTAAGTTTTCCTGTTTAAAATATTGCCTGGTAATACAATGTTATTAACAATACGTTAATATTACATAGTTTCAGCCTATACTAAGTGAATATAGTATTATCTGAGAGTGTGATGAGAGTAGTAAAATAGATCATTTTTATTTATAAAAGGTCATATAAAGATTGAGCACGAAATGGCATTTTATACGACACTTCGTCTGAACAGCCAGGACAGAAGCTTCAATGTTTTGAAATAGCCATCTCTAATTTACAGCTGCTGACCAGAGGGAATAGGTAACCAGTAAGCCCCACTCGCCACCTGCACGGAGTTGAATGCCACTTTTATAAAGTGCCCACAGCTGAAAGTGTGGAACTGGTATTGAGGTCTCGAACCGTGGACCTTTCGATACGCAGCGCGGCAAGCTAACTACTAAGCCACGCCGATTCATCTTTTTGGTACTTGTACGTTCATAGTTTTTCATTTTAACTTTCTCAAAATAACATTATAATCAGTTTCTCTTTTCCAGCAGTTTTTCAGCGAAATATGGTTAAAGTGAAAAATGTTTTAATGTAATCTGTTAATCAAGCTTAATAAGTACAAATTGACAACGCTTAATAACAGCATCAAATGAATGGTGCGTTGAAGGCGAACCTTCATCTATTTTTCAGTATTCAAGTCATGCATAAAATTGAGAACGTAAAATTTACTTATTTTTAAAATGACAAATTGAACTGTATATGATTTTTTTGTAATTGCCTCTTTTTATATTGTTATATTGTTAACGGACATAGTACACTGCCAGACTGTCAACCTAATTCATTATAATGCTTTTAAGTTGATTTCATTTTTCAAAATAGTTTCATATCTGTCCCAAACTAACCTCCTTTTTCAGTTAGTTTTGTTGAAAAAAAATGAAATTGTATTTCCTAAATGTATAAAAGAAAACTTTAACAGTTTCAGTAAATTTGCCTTCTGAGACAAATGCATTTTTTTAGGTATTTCAAAAAAATAAAATAGCGTTAGATGATTCTCTAAACTCTGTGAATACAGTTGTGAACTTGGATTAATTTGCTTAGTTTGTGCAATGATATACTTGCGTAGAGGACTCAATTTCGTCTTATTTTCTTGGGGAATTGGATGTACAAAAAAAAAAAAGATGCATACTAATAGTAATAAATATCTAAGCAATAAATTGATTGATAAATAGTAGGTTGCTACCGACCGGTTTTCCTATCAATGGTCGTCGGTGGTTTTCGAGGCTACTTGGAGTAGAGACTGATATACGTATTGTGACGAGACTTCACAATTAAATGAAGAAGACTCCGTGCTTCTGCCAGTATTACAAGTTCCTCTAACGTGTAACCATAACCACAACCAGTTTGTTATCTACGTCGGTAAAAATAAACGAGAGTAAAACTCATATATCAGCTTATGTGCTAAATAACTAAATACATACTCTACGTAAAAATCCTCATGATATGGATCCTCCTATAGTTTTAGTTAAAACATTTTCCGTCCCATTTTTCATAGTTGCATCATTACGCATGCTTCCAAATTTAACAAACTTGCACTAAGTTACTTATAAGTTATTTAGTTTATTTCAATTATGCATTTTTATCGGTAGTGGTGAGACCTAGAGGCTTTCTTCTGTGTGAAAGTCAAAGCCATATGATAAGGGTAAGACTTGAAAAAAAAAACTACTTTGCTAGTGAGTATGTTAAGAAAACTCAAGGTTGAATAAAGAATATCATTTTCGTCACGGTATTATTTAATCACTCGTGGTGTCCTATTTCATTCTGAGGTCGACGGCTATAATTTTCAACTGTTCTCTATTGCTTACTGCTTGCAGCAACTTTCCTATATAAAGCTTCTCATGTTCAATTCATTTTCGTAAGTTATCGAACCTAGTGAGGCTTGGATCTACCTCTTACTCTCCTTCCTTCGACCTTACCCATTATAATATCTAAGAACTCTCCTTCAGATATAGCTATGTGCCCAAAGTAACGCGTCTGCTGCTTTATATTTATGTCCAGCAGTTTTTTGTTTTATTTATCTTTGCACGTTTCAAAACTTCTTCACGAGATTTTCTTTACATATAACTGATCTTTATCATTCATTTATAACACCACATTTCAGGTATTTCCAACTATGGATTTGGTTCAGCAGACAGGGTCCAGGTTTCAATCCTGTTGAGTAGAACTGCCTATAGTAACATTCTAGTAGTCTATTTTTCAACTCTAGTTTCACATCTGTCCAGAGCTTTTTGTTCAGATTGGAGAACGCTGTTTTAACCAGTCCTAATTTTCACCTTACCACTTTTTCCACACTTTCCATCACTACTGACATTCATCTCTAAATAAGTAAAACCTTTTACTTATTCCAACTCCTTACCTTCTACTGCGATACATATTCTAGAAGTGTTTTCAGACTATGAAATTACAATTTTCTTAGTTTTGTTGATGTTTATCCTTTCCCTTTATCAACAAGCCTGTCAATTAACCGTTCTATCACTTCATCAGATTCACCCATAAGTACCATATTATCAGCATATCTATTATTACAGATTCTATTTTATTTAACCTTGATCATTCTGTATCATTAACTACCTTGTTAATACTATCAGCATATCTATTATTACAGATTCTATTTTATTTAACCTTGATCATTCTGTATCATTAACTACCTCGTTTATCAACCAATCTGCATCCAAATTATATAATGTTGGTGGCAGCATAAATCCTTGTGGTGTGTCTTTCTTAACCGCAAACCAACTGCTCAGTTTTCCTCAATGTGAACTGATGGTTTCTGACTCCAGTAAACATTCTTCAGGAATCAGATATGTGTTTGATTTACCCCACTTTTCTGCATGATCTTCACTAATTCCTCGAGATTATCCATTCAAAACGTTTTTTCAAAGCATTTATAGCATATAAATAGTAATTTCTTTACACATTTTTGGCTGTGCGGCACACTATTAAGTACATCAATTAACAGCTGAATGTTTGTAACAAAAGTCAGACATGTCTATACTTGCTATCATACAATGCTCAATGAATATGTATCACTTTATGATAAACATAGAATGGTTTTATTACCATTTTTTTCTATTTTTACTATCAATACTGATTGTTTTTTCATATTTGGTGAATAGATTAGAATTATAGAAATGTTAATTATTCATGTTATTGTAACACGTAAAATAAACAATTTTAGAACTAAAATAATTTCAAAACGTTCAGATATTCACTTTATTGTTCTTATATTTCTTATTTCTTGTCATTATATTCTCAACAGGAACTGAACTTCTGGATATGAATAGTTTTCCAAATATATATCTCGGCGGTTTTTCTATCTAAGAATTCAATCATTACAACTTCAAGAACAGTAAGTAAACATATTCAAATCTATCCATATTTTAAGTTTCCATATTTTTAAAATTACAACTGAGTTTCAATTCAACCGAAGTAGATTTAAAACTATTAATTAAGCAAATGCTCTGCCTTATAACTTTTAAGCTATTGTTATGTTATTTTTCTGCGATTTTTCTCAGAAACCATTTTTGTGCGTTGATTAGATATTTAAGCGCTCACATAGTATTAACGCGGTAACATGAGCTTAGATTAAGTATGCTTAGTTTGGACACCATGACTTAAGCTTGGATTAAGTACACTTAATGTGAACACGGTTACATGAGCTTGGATTAAATACACTTCATATAAACACGGTAACATGAGATTGGATTAGGTATAATTAGTTTTTATTGTTACGTATTACAATTTCGAATGATATGAAACTGAGTTAACTTTGGATTTAGTATCTAAATAAATGCCGATATATATCCAATTTATGATATTTGCCAACAAGATTGATACACATAGTTTTCTTTGTTTTATACAAATGTTTTAATGTACAAACAATAATACAATTTACAAATAGTTATTACAAATAGCTATTGCAAACAATGATTTATATACACAAGTTTCACAAACTTACAAGCAATATAAAGTATTTTTTCTGATCTGGAACTTCCCTGATATCTTATCGAGGGTTCACGATGAGCGAGTTAATTTCGAGTTGATGCAGGTATAATTCACATAACAGGGAGCTAGCTAACCCTGTAGTTCTCACTGATCACACGCCGATTACAGGTCGAGTTTCCACCGATGACGTTAGTTAATGTTTTTGTAAAGGTACTAATGTCCGATGTGAATCCACTGAAGTTAAATGGTTTGCAATGTTCGAAATTTATAAACGTCCCTAGTCAAATATCTGAAGTTTCCCGCTTAATAAGCTTTAATCACAGTTATAGCTTACAGAGTTTATAGCACAACAACTACAGTAACCCAATAATAGATACTATTTTTTAGGCGCGTCGCGTTGGTTATATTTATAGGCATGTGGAGAGTTTCTCGAAAATTCAGATTACGTAACAATACAAAGCTACACTGGCGTTTACGTACATACATATATTGTTGATTCCTACACTCGAGAATTTTCTACAATTTTAGAGAATAGGCGGGAGTTTCGCAATACATATTTAACAGTATACGTTATGTACATTTCTAAATATAAATTTAATTTACACAAACATCGATATTAAAATAATAAATCCATCACATTATACACTGTAATATGAACAAGGATTAAGCATTCAGAAATGCTTTCTTACTTGATTTTATACTTAGAATATCTTTTGAAACGTCATTTCACATTTGCTTATCCACAAAAATGACGTTTGGCTCCCAAACATCATAATGATTTTTAAAATGTTAAATCTGAAATACGTTTTGATATGATAGTTAAGTCTAAGATATGAAAATTTTTGGACTTTAGATATCAACAGTAAGCCAACACTCTTAACTTCTCAGGTAATTACAATTTGTGAGAGCTGATCAAGAGGATTAAAGTACCTGTACTGTGAATGCGAGGTTCGTAGTTCACGTTTTGTTGTGGCAAAAAAACGTTGTGCGCTCAACACTTGGGATCCATGTTTGAGCTATAAGAGTGGTGTTCAAACCCCACTAGTCGGTTAGACAAGAGTGGCTTAAGAGTTGGCGGTGAATGCTATTGACCAGCTGCCTTCCCTATAGAGTGTAGTCTTTCAGTTCAAATTCAGGGATGACTACTGAAATTCTAAAACAAACAAACGAATCCACTGTGTATGACAATACTTCACTCCAGTGGTCAGTTGTTAAACACCAAAATCGTTATTACAGAATTTTTCACCAAGATGGAAAATAACTACCACTTTTATTTATTTGGATTACAAGGCGCCTTCATTAATGTAATGCATTCATTTGTTAGCTTTCATTGCTAGGGAACATAACTTCAGAATATTAAATAATTTGTTTTTTTTGTTTTAATTTCGCACAAAGCTACATGAGGGCTATCTGCGCTAGCCGTTCTTAATTTATCAGTGTAAGACTAGGGGGAAGGCAGCTAGTCATCACCACCCATCGCCAACTCTTGGGCTACTCTTTTACCAACGAATAGTGGGATTAACCGTCACATATAATACTCCCACGGCTGAAAGGGCGAGCATGTTTGGTGGGACCGGGATTCGAACCCCGACCCGCAGATTGCGAATCGAGCTCCTTAACCACCTGGCCATGTCGGACCGGATAGTAAATAAGATATCATATTAAATTTTCAGAACAAGTAGAATGAAAAAATTGTAGTTTATAATGTTCTACTTGTATCAAAATATGATTGAATAACCTTAAAACATTTTCTCATTGAACTATTTTTTGAGGTTTTAATCTGGGAGGGGGTGAATCTAATAACTTTAAGTTACGTTTGTACCTTTAGAAATATGTAAAAATTCCTACAGCAAGCGTTGCGTTGAAAAGTCATTTGTTCCTTTGCTCAGAGATTTCTCAATTGTTTTAATTTTACCATAAGAAACGTAATAAACCGTATAAGAAATGTTTATTTTTTCACTTTTTGATTGTAATTATTATCAAGATCGTTTTACTTTTAAAAATATTTCTCCCCAACGGGAATTATTTACTCGTGTTTCATTCTCAAAACATTAGACACAAAATACGCCGAGGAAATATTAATATCTAAAATTATTATTTATAAAACTATTAAGTATTCTCTTTTCGTATTATATATCATTCTTTTCTATCACTAGATTTGTAGCGACTCTTAAACAGAGGAGGTATTTGTGAATTCAAATATTTCTCTCCGAAGTTAACTAAACAAGCTTATAATGGCTGGAGACGGCTTGAATGGGTAATGAAGAAAAACTTTAATATAACAGCAAATGTACAACGTTTCGACAAGGTTTTGTCATCATCAGGTTGTACATTTGCTGTTATATTAAAGTTTTTCTTCATTACCCATTCAAGCCGTCTCCAGCCATTATTAGTCTCAAAGTGGGTTCCTCGTCATCGAATTTAAACAAGCTTATAGTTCCTTTGAGACGTAATAGAAGTCTGTTTAGAAGAAGCATTAATTAGAAATGTTGATATTCAAACACACAGACTTCCTTTCAGAGTGTGATGCTAATTGAATAGAATTAAGCTAGTTTTCTTTGAGACATCATGACTGAAATAAGGGCCTACCGACACATTATAAACAACAAATATAAAATCTGCGAATGCATCTAAAATAAGATATTAAACATATGAAATAAATATAATCATTGAAAAGAAAAACATCACTGAACTCAGTTAATGGTTAATAGAAATAAATTAGTACTCAAGCCATTCAGTAGAAAGCCTTAATTAAAGCCAGTCGATGGAAAACCTTAATCAATCCACTCAATACATTCAATATAAAGATATCATTCAATCCTGTATAGGGAAAGACACCAATGAAGCCAGTCAATAAAAAATACATCGTTCAAGCCAGTAAATAGAAAGGCAACAGTCAAGTTATTCATTAGAAATAATCACTGAAACCATTCAGTAGAAAGACATTACTCAAGCCAGTAAGTAGAAACACTTCACTGAATCTAGTGAATGGAACGATGTCATTCAATCCAATTAGTAGGAATATATCACTCGAAACAGTCAACAGGAAGACGTCACTAAGTCCAGTCAATAAAGAGATGTCAATCAATCCATTCAGTAGAAAGACATCACCCAAACTAGTCAACAGAAATATATCCTCCAAGCCATTCAGTATAAATGCATCACTAAAGTCAGTTGATAGGAAAACATCACTCAATCCTGTCAATGGAAAGTCAGCATTGAAGCCAGTCAATAGAAATACATCACTAAAGCCAGTCAATAGAAACACATTAAATCAAATTAGTCAATGAAAAGTTATCCCACAAGCCAATCAATTGAAAGATATCACTCAAGCCAATCAATTGAAAGATATCACTCAAGCCAGTCAATTGAAAGACATCACTGAATCCAGTCAGTATAAAGACGTCACTCAAGCCAGTCAATAGAAAGGCTTTACTCGTATTACTCAATTCACATTACAGTCCAGGCTTTGCCTAATACTACAACATGAAAAAAGTTCACAGTCTTTCTTATATATATATATATCCATACACAAGTCATCGGGAAATACCGTCCGTCTCCTCCATTACACTTTTACTGTCCAGTGCTTGAACTAGTAAATTTAAATATTTTTACATTTCTATTCATTTGAAACATACGTTTTATCCCTAGATGGATGTATCTTAAGTCCCGTATTTATATACAATATACATTATAAAATTGAAATTCAATTTTTAATAAACAATGACTTATTGGGCACAATTCTAAAATTGAGAAGTTTCTAGTCTTTAAAATACAGTAAAATACTAAATAACTTACTGCACAAATTAAAAGAAAAACTCCGATAAGACTGGAAACAGTGTCATACACTCAAGATGTTTCGACGTGTTTACTGTGTCATCTTCAGGAGTGCAATGTTGTGCAAAAATCAGACTTACTTATACCCTCACAAAATGTCATCAGAATATATTATCTCAATAGATTCACGTATATTCATACTAATGACATTTTCAGGTTGTGCTAATATAACAGTCTTTTCCCATTGATTTGTGTGTTTTCTTTCAATAATATATTCTGCTAATGGTGAAGTAGTAATATTATTGTTTTAACATTTGTTTTTATTCATTCATTCTGTAGTTTAAATTTTGTCTAGTTTGTCCTATAACGACATTTTCATATTTACATGATATTATATTTATACCAAAATTTTCAATTAAACCAATTTTATTGTTAATTTTATTAAGAAGTTGGCTAACCTTGTTTATCAGTTTATTTGATTACTAAACTGCTTCATTATTTGACAAAATAAACCAGGTATAAATGACAATACCAAACATTCTTTTGTACTTTTTTCAACAAGTGGTTTTAACTTAATATTTTCATCATTGCTTTTTAGTTGTTCACAGCTCTGTCAAAAATATCAGGATTAAAACCTCTTTCTACTGCTATATATATGTATATATATATATTTATATCATTATTAATATCTTCCTGTTTACTACACGATTTTAATATTCTATTCACATAAGAGTAAAAAACTGTAACTTTTTGAGAGTTAGTGTTTGATGTGGCAGAATGATCACAGAGAAACGTTTTCGGTATCTTCCAATTTATCCTTATTTCACTCACTGAAACTCATTAGAAGAGTAAACAACTATTTGTCTCAACTTCATGTGTAAATCTAATAGAATTGTCAATGTTATTAAGGAAATTAGCAAAAACAGCTAATTCCTCTTTACCTTGCTGCTATATCAAAATGAGTCATCGACATACTTCAACCAAACTTCAGGTTTCTTATCCGCCTTTTTTAACGCTTCAGCTTTAAAACTGTTCATAAATAATTCACATAATAACGGAGATAAAGGAGAACATATAGCTAAACCTTCATCCTGTATATAAACTTTACTGTTAATTTGAAGCAAATGAGTTCTCAACACGTGCTTATACCAGGTTAATCATATCCGTTATTTCTGAGACCGAATTATTATTTTGTTTAACTTTTTTCTCGAAACTTGCAATGGCTTTTTTCACATGTACTTTGGTGAACATTGATACAGCATCAAAAGACAGCACTACATCTTTCTAATCTAAATTTATATGCTTAATTTTTTCAACAAATTTGAACGAATTCTTGACTGTGTATTTATTTTTATCCCTCAAAGGTGAGAATTTTTTTCGATATGAATTTTGCTACATTATACGCTGAACTCTTAATATTAGATACAATAGGCCTAAAATTGTTCTCAATCTTATGAATTTTAGGCAAAACATATAATCTAGGTAAACTAAGTTAGTTGGAATTAGTCTTTGCTTTTCATAAGGTGTTAAAATTATTCAGCTTTAATCCAGGAATGTCTTTCTAATTCTATTCAGTCTTCCTTCATTAATCTAGATAGAGCTAAATGTAATAAACTCACTTTTTTTCGTCGAATCACAATATCTTAATATCTTCTCCTTAGCTTTCTGAGGATGATATTCCTCTTTTTTTTTTGTTTCTGATACTGCAATCCAATTTTATGAACTTTGACATTATCTTACTTATTTTGCATCTCGTTAAAAATGCCAGTTGTTGAAGGCATTTTTTAACTTCAGTTTTTGTCTTGCAAAACATTTTGCTATATATCCCGTTACTAGGTTCATGTTAATATACAATTAACACTAGTGCAAATACTCAAAACTGAAATTCAATTTTCAATAAACAATGATTTATTGCAAACAATTCTAAAAATGTTTCCAGCCTCAAAAATACAATAAAATACTGAATAACTTTTTGTAGAGGATAAAAGAAAAAAAAACCGGATGAGACTGGAAACAGTGTCATACACTCAACATGTTTCAACGTGTTTACTGCATCTATAAGGACTAGTGTGTCTCATTTTTACTCATTTTTGCTTGAAGATTGCTACCTATATCTGATATCCGGCCTGTGAGAATATTACTATCGGCTCAAGTGTTATTTTCTCTGCTTCCGTAGAATCTAGCGCTACTGCTACTACATATCTAGTGGCAGAATCAACCATTGCCTGGATATATTTATCCCCTTTGTCGGTTACTGCCATTAATATCGGCACTAATGGCGGGACTAAAAGGATCACTAATAACTGGTAAATTAACCATCGGCTTTTTGCTTTCATGTTCTCTTAGCTTGTTGACATACAGGACAACTCTTTGAATAAGTCTCTATATCTCCATATCCGGCAGTAGCAGTTTTTACTTATCGTTTCTCCTATGCCTAAATGTCTAGCTAGCATTGCTTCATGCCCTGTATTCCTTTGGGAATACTATTTGATCCCTACCACCTATTGCGTCATTTCCATTACATTTATCTTTAACACTCCTTGCCAGCAATAATAATTTCACCCTAGTTTAGTTACTCACGTTCCCCTGCCACGGCTTTACTGTGACATTCATCCAAACTCTCGTCTTCTAACTGTCATTTAATTATTTGTTCTGGAATATTGTTCTATTATAATAGCACTTACAAGTTCGTCATTATTCGTATTATATGTTTGATGATCTATTTATTTATTTATTTAAGTTCTACTCCTGTTTCAGAGTTTTCTCTAATTTATTTTGTTATTTCATTACTTTGCCTAAGTGTTACTACTTCTGTCTGTATTTTCCACCCTGACGGCTTCAACCTCATTACCAAGGAAAACGAGATGTGTAATACCATCCGTCATCTCAATGTGGCCATAGTATACCAAAAATCCTCCTGTTTTGGTGCTAAACCCGATTAAATCTAATGTATCACCCGTGAGATGATAATCTTTAACTAACACTTTTCTCACCAGTCTTCCAACTACAGTATTCCTTAACACATTTATGGCTTATCTAGTTATCACCACTTCGTCTAAATATTTTTTTGAAATTTTCTCTCTCTCTCTTCAATAAAACGCATTAAATTTTCCATTCTTTCTGCAGTTTTCTTATTCTCTCTACAGATTTAGCTATATGCCCAAATTTGTATAAAACTTTTTTGTGGAGGTTTAATAATACTTTCCTTATTTACAAAATCACTTTGTGGATAGAACCATACAGTTCTTGGGAAGCGCTGATCCAGTTTTATTTTTTGTGGTAAGTACTTCTACTAGCTTGATTTTTATCTACTTTCAACGCACTATGTTTTCTTGTCACTACACATTCATCTGCTAACGTCACTGTCTTAGTTTTCTGACTTCCTATCTTTTGACCATATTACTAACTGCTACAATCTTGTCAGCGTCTCAAGTGCAGTTAAATCCTTCGATCCATTTAACTAGCAGCCCATGCAAATATGTTTCATAGTTTTTAAATATTATATTTGGTGTTGTTGTTTCTTCTAACTCTCTGAATTTCATCCTGACTTAACTCACACGTCTCTAAAATAGCTGATTCAACTTCAGTGAATAGTCTATGCTTCCAATCTTATTGTGAGCTACTAACTTCTTTCCAGGTACTGCAGGAAGTAGTTTTCTTATAATATTCTGTGACTACCATTTTTTCTGCTCTCGCTAATTTTACAAAACTATACAAAATTAACCTACATCACGTTCGCAAAATTTTGGTAACTACATATGAGCGCTTCTTTTCTTTAAGCATGTCCTATCACCAGAATTATCCTGCTTTCCACTCATCATCTACTCGAACCCCCTTTGCTTATGCCTATCTTTAAACTCTAGCTCTAAACGTTTTTTCTCAGCTTTTATTTCCTAGCATTTATTCTCAGTTTCTAAGTGTTTCATTTATAGCTCTATCCTAGCAAGTTCTAAATTATTTCCATAATAACCTTCGTGAACATCACTCGCAATTCTCATATTTTCACTAAGCTAAAGGTTAGAAAAATCAGCTATTGTGACATCCGCCTCAATTTAAATTTCACGTATCTCATTAATTTCCAATAGCTACTACATGCTATGCGGAGTTGTCTACATTTATTTACCAACTAACTTTTTGTCCGTGATTTCCAATTCTCATTCATGTTAGAATTTATTCTCTACTCTTAAACATTGAAACACAGAATTCATAAGTAGTAAGAATTAACTAAACCATCATCAAAACCAAAACAGGCACGATAAGAACAGAAAGGAAACTTACTCTCTTTCCCAACTTCACTGTTTACTCCTCGCCTTTTGTCGATATGATTCAAACTTCAAATTCTACATCCGTTGTTGGGTTTCAATTCCTAAAAAAAGCACTGAGAAGAAGGGCATTTCTATGTATGACTTGTAAATCACTTTAAGCCTTTAACTTCTTCAAAAAATATTCAATCGCCTATACAGGTTGGCAATGAAAGTTATATACTTTACAAAAACATTGTGGCTTCCACAAAATAACACGAAGAATAAATTACGTAATATTTTAATTTAAAAGAAATTTATCAAAGTAAAAAAAACAAAAAACTTTTCACAAGCTTGAGTTAATTCATTACTTAAAATATTAGTGTGAAAACCTTTAATAAGTTTAACAATATTCATTTGTTACATACAATAATGATAAATACTTTGAATCAGTTCTTATCATTAAATAATATCCTTTTGCATTTAGTTAAAAAAAATAATCTTTAATAAATGATAGTTTCCACATTATTTGGTTAAAACCTTGTTTAAGATTTTGTTTGTTTGCATTTAAGCACAAAGATATGTAATGGCTATCCGTGCTCTCCTCGCCACGGGTATCAAAACCCAGTTTTTAGCGTTATAAACCACCAGATTTACTACTGTGCCACAGGGAGCTTCTTTCTTACAAATTTTAAAGCTGGGAAGTGGTTGTTTGACTGCAAAATTATTGTTATCTAAAATCAGGAATTTTTTTCTAAACATTCGATATTCAACAGTGTTTTTGAGATCAGCTTTAATTGTTCAATTTTACAAATCTGCTTCTCTGAATATATTTTTTAAATGTTATTGCTGTCATTTAAAACTGTTTGCGAAGTATATGTTTTCATTTCAGTTTATGAGAGAAAGAGCTCATCATAAATTAGGTAAATATTTTATTTTACTTCTAGCTCTATCAATTTAATCATGTAAATAAGAAAGCATTTGTGATCTTAACTTTGGAGCTTCGTCAATTTATCTTATTACTTTATGCTGGTAGGTTATAAACCTAAAATTACTTGTATTTTTTTAACATTTGCTTGATGAGTGAAAGTAGTGCTGTTATAAACCGGTTTTATGTGTGAGTCTGTTAAATATAGGGCTCTAAGGCTGTTTAAAAACACTTGCCAACGAAATGTAAACCAGTGACCAATAATGAAGCAAAACACCTATTAATTCGGTATTGGTTAGATCACGATAATAAAGTTCTAAGCCTCGGTACTGTTTGTTTTACAGATGATAAATATTGTGTAACTGCATTTAATAGTTTTAGATTTATATTTTTCATTGGAGGAGTCTTCACGAAAATTGTATGTTCAAAAACTTCATAAATTTATTTACTAGTTAAAACATATAATGAAAATTTTGCCACCAAATATACAGTAAGGGAAATAATTGTGGAAGCACACAATAGCTACATATACTGAAGTCACAAACAACGAGTAATCATTTTGTTTGGTTTTGATGTATAGTTCTTTAGTCACCACTTATAGCCTAAAACACGTTAGGTGTTTGGATAATTTGTGATGTACTGTCACAATAAATTATCCATTATCATTCAGTGGACTAACTGGTTATTTATTTAGGTCTTAATTTCTTTTCTTCATCAAAACACGAATTACTTCAGTGAAGAAACGGTGACGTAAAGGCTTAATTTATTCTTGATTTGCTACTTCCGTTACTACAGACAAGTTTCGCTGAATTCACAGCTCATCAATACGATTTGGAAAAGCAGAACAAATGAACAAAGTAGGTATCATGTAGTGGTGAAATGTAAGCAGTTTGATTTATTAATGTGTTCCAGTTGCTACAAATGCATCTCGTAACGTAACTGAATTTAGGATCAATTAAGCCCTAATTGTTTTTATTGATATAATCTAGGACGTCAGTTATAAATCTTCTATCAGCAGTGTTCGCTGATGCACGGAATTAACCTTCCTCAAACAGAAAATAAAGATGACAAATAGATCAATGTATAACTTATATTTTTAAACCACAGTTAATTTTGTGATGAGTAATCATTAAAAAAATAATTTGGAAACTTTACGTTCGGCCATGGAGTGTAATGAATTCCAACAAGGTTCTTGTTTTTCATCAGATATTCTGATTACTTCACATCACTATAGTTGCTATTTAGTTTTAAGTGCTTGAGTAAACCTGTTTAATAATCAAACTGTTTTGTGTAATTTATTTGTCGCCAGTTTTATTTAAAAAGATAAAGTGATATACGTTTTGAAACTCCAACCAGTTAGGAAATCTAAACTAAAAGTGATTATCCAAAGGTTATCTTTGTCTTCTGTTATCAGTTATCAGCTAAGATAATCTACTAAATACGTTGTTTATTTCAGTCCATCTTTCTATAACTTTTAAGCCTCACAGCTGGAAACAGTTAGAACTGTAAAGTCCTGCTTGTACTAAAACTGCAATATTGTTTAATATCTCGGCTTGTTTTCAAATAGGTGTTGACAGATATTTTTATCTGTTTATATAGACAATATGGAATTTCTGTTTTTATACAAAACCAAAAATTACTAACAACTTGAAATATACATCATACGAAAGGGGGAATCGACCAGATAGAAGAATAGAAAAAAAAACAACCTAAAATGGCATTTGGTCGTAGGTAAAAACAATTTCTAAATAAATAGGTCCATCTATTTTGAAAGCATTTACATAAGGAAATAAATCGAAAAGCAATCATGTTAGATGACTTCCAGTGCAGAATGACAGAGAATTCAGATTGCGAGCAACTAGTTCTAATAGACATTATATATATATAATATATCGTGTGTTTTTATTTGTTTTTTGAAATTTGCACTGTCTATCAAGCAATGAAAACAGAACCTGATACTTAACAGAGAGATATGTAGGTAGGCGTGAGTTACAGAACGCGAACTGTAGTGCACCCTAATGGAGGACGTTGTTCTGGGGGTAGTGATACGCGGTATGTTAGATTTACCCTTTCTCTCTTGAAGAAAAAGTTGTGTTAACACGAAATTCTGTACGAACATTTTACATTGTATACTTTATAGATTAAATTTAACCATGAAAGATAGAACCAAGAAATTTTCCAGTCCTCTAGTAGATATACAGTTGCCATGAAGTCATACATAAGCAAATACCGCGTATCTTTAGGCATATAGCATAATAAAAGCATCGCACGCCAACGCTTGGCCTACTCTTCTCCGGCATGCTAGTCATTGGGCAACATTCTGTTCATTGTATTTTAAAGAAGAGCACTTTCGTATCGTGCTTACTAAAATTGGTTGTTTATTGTATACGGGAAAGTTGAAAACACTTCGAGTTTTTTTCCTGTTCATTTGATCTCCCCGTTGGGTCAGCGATAAGTTTACGAACTAAAAATGTTAAATTCCAAGGTTCGATTTCAAGTGGTGGATAGCGTGAAGATAGCCCATTGTGTGGACTTACGCTGAGATCTGGCTTTGTTTTTATCTAGTTTTAATTTAAGAAAATACTTTTGCACATAAACATTATGTAACAACGATGACAATTAACAGTAAAATATTTTTCTCAGGCAGTACTGTTTAGGTATTTTATTGCTGATTTTTTACTGGAATTTTACTTCGAATATTAAACAGTGAAAAATTCACGAAAAATTCTGAAGGAAAAATGTAAAGCAACATAACTATATTATAGCTTAATCTGTTCTATAAAAGCAAGAAAATATTTTGTATGAAAAAAAACATTCGTGATTTACCCAGTGAACAGATCAGGAAACGACCACATTACATAGTCTATCCGTACTTAGACAGTTTGTTGTCTAAACATACCAGTTTCATTTGGTAAGCTCATAAAGTATTAGACATAAGGCCATGATTTACGAGCATTTGTGAAACGAAATATAATTTATTTTGAATCAGTAGCTGAAACAGCTTGGGATTATTATATTATTCTTATTCTTTTGTTTTATACAATACACTAAAACCTGAACATTTAGCGTACTGATTTCATTTCAAAATTTTTTGCATGTTCCTAATGTTTATAGAAAAATGCCAATATTCCATGTAAATACTGTTCTATAAAATGTCTTAAGAAACTAAATGTCACTTCTTACGTGCCTGATGAAGAACTATGCAGAATAAAGGTGTAGAGTAATATTGAACTTATAACTTTCTTACTTTAAGCACAACAAAGATAATCTAACTACTAAGTAGAACCACTGGACCATTCATGAAAGTATACAAATAAGTAAAAATCGAGTACACGTCCACTTACGAACTACATAAATTTACTTTAAGTAACATAGCTTTTATTATGGAGTGGCCACACATCATGATAATTCATACTTTTCATAATCAAGCACTACGTATCATCAGAGTCAGAGAGTAGAAACATTTGTAAATCGTATTTATTTATACTTTTTATAGTCAAGTGTTGAATATAAGCACATTAAATGAATGGAAATATTTGTACTTAACTGTTAGTTGAACTTTATATAATCAAGTAATGAGAATCACTACATTGAGAGAGTAGAGGCACTTGTAATTCATGTTTAGTTATACTTTATACAATCAAGTGGTGTGAATCGTCACAATGAGAGAGTGGAAACACTTGTAATTCATGTTTAGTTATACGTTTATGTAGTCAATTGTTGAGAATCACCATATTAAGAGAGTACAGACATTATAATATTATTTAATTATACTTTATATAATCAAGAATTACGAGTCACCATACAGAGAGAGTAATGACACCTTGTCAGTTTTTTAGTTCTTTTTTCAAATGTGTATTTGCCCAAACTTTTTTTTTTGGTGATCGTCAAATCGTGTATTTAATTTAACTTGTTTGATATTGGTTACGTAGAGTTATCATAATCGTTATTACGAGTAATTTATATGTATATAAGTAAATAACGGATATTCTAATGTTATGAATACCGTTGCGTTGCTGTGAAATAACGTTTATCTAATAGTTTTATCTAAGTGCTATAAAATCAGAAGTTGAATCCACATTACATCAGTTGTTCTTAAAGCTTCTTTCTTCTATACTCCTGCTATGATGTCACTAGACATTTCAAGATGAGTTCATATTATTGTCGAAGACCGCTTTCATTATTTATTTACTAACTGCAAAAAAAAAAAAAGAGTCATCAAAATATTTATGGTACCACAGTGGCTGTGATGATTATTTTAAGAGTTTATACAGCTATATAGTTTCATCAGAGAACCTTGATATAAAATAATCAAGAAAACCAAGAACAGGTGATTTTAACAAACATATTCTACTTTGAAAAAGAAATTCTGTAACGTTTTGAAAAACTTTGTTTTATTTTTAAAGAAAGATTTCGAAATAGTTACAACTAAAATCCTAATACGACATCAGCGCATCTTATGCAAGTCACCATATTAATCAGTTTGAGACATTATGACAACAGGTTACTTAGTGTAAGACATTGTTGTACTAGGCTAATGAATGTAAGACGCTATGAGACATTTTTACACTAGGCTATTCAGTCTGGGACATCGTAATGATAGCTAATCAATGTGAATCAGTTTGCCTCATTAACTGATTAAATTTATATAACATAAGACTTAGTGGACATTTAACTCAGTTTCTACCACCAGAGAGAAGTAAACGCATATCAGTATCTTAACAATGTTTTCAAAATAATATAATGTGAAACACTGGTATTTCAGCATATCTTTATTATGTCAACATACTACGATAGAGCGAGAAAATGGATATTTAAACCAATAATTCACCATACTTATCAGTACTGGTTCACTGATATGTGCATTTTTTTTGTCTATTTTTTTAAAACTCGAATACTTTTCGAAACACATTTAAGATAGAAATTTGAATGCAATTTGATTAAATAAGTAGATCACACTACATTACATTAAACTTTCCTTAACATTAACCATCACAACATCATCCTACCTTTAAAACTTTCTAACTCAATGTCACCATCTTGTAATAAATATGTTGAATAAAGGAGTTTAACTGTCAAATCAAATAATTCTTGACTTAAGGCAACTCGGCATATAATTCACATTTCTACAATCTGTATATGAAGACAGTAAAACAGTATACAAATTACAAGTATATATTATAATTTATACCTACTACAATCCATATATAAAGGTGGCATAGAAAATACATGTGTATATGATCACTTAAACTTACCATAATCTGTTTATGAAGACGCATACGAACTACAAATGTCTACGAAACGGGCATAAGAAATAGAAGTCGTACGAACTGCGAAAAAAAATTGAAAGTTTTTGTACGTTGGTCAGAACTTCTTAATCTATATTTACACTGAACTTTAAATCTAATAAACAAAAAGACGTTCACAAGTATTTTACAAATACTACAAATGTAGTCATAACTGTTATAGGTTCTCCAATAAGAAAAAAATAAAAGACTTAGATATCATTTATAAACGAATGGCCCTAAAAGCTTCGTGAGTAATATGCAAAAAGAAATGAAGAGAAAGACTTGTCCATAAGATTAATCAGCTGTAACCTATATTATCAGTGTAAAGATAATGTTATGCAAATTAATTTATTCTTCTCATTAATTCTCTATTTCCATGACTATCAATCGTTCACCTAAACAAGAATAAAATAGAAAGAAATTCATTAAGTGCTTTAGAGCTTGTAGAAGAACAAAATGAACAGAATATGAAACCTACCACAATAAATCACTGACCTGCTTTTTAAGTTATTATTAAAACAGGTATTGATATAGTTAGTAGTGTATTCAATTTTTAGTTTTTTTGGGGAAACATATTTATACTAAATAACATTTAAAAATTCCTATATTAAAGCTTAGCCGAAACATTAGAATTGCCCTAACATCTTTTTAACTAAGAAACAATTAAACGCCCAGTGGCACAGCGGTATGTCTGTGGACTTACAACCTTAAGAACGTAATTTTAAACAAACAAACAAAACAAATGTACGGAAAGAAGAAACAGAGATAAACTAATAACATTGATATATATAAACATACCACACAGGGAAGGTAGAGATATGAAAACATCGATAAATAAATATTCCTTAAAAAAAAGAGAGATATAAAAATGATAACATTGATATATAAATATTGTTGACAAAGAAGACATAGTATGTATGATGAAGAAAATAACATTTATATATAAAATATTCGCGACAGAGAAGAAAGAGATGAATCAAATGATAACATTGATGCATAAATATACCTGAGAGAAAACAGAGAGAGAGAGTGAGGTGGAGAAGATGAAAACATTGACATATAAATATTCTAGACAGAGAAGAGAAAGAGAGAGATTGGGAACAGTGATATAGATATATATATATACATGATCCTGGCAGAAAACAGAGAGAGAGAGAGATGGAGAAATGATAACATTAATATACAAGAATTCCTGACAGAGACGAGAAAGAGAAACAAATGAGAAATTGATAACATTGCTATATGTATAAATATTCCTAACAGAGAAGAGAGAGGGGGAGACGGAGAACACTGATATATAGATATTCCTCGTGGAGAAGACGAAGAGATGGAGACAGCGATATCAGTCACATATTTATAAGTATTCCTGGGAGAGAAAAGAAAGAAATATAGAAAAAATTATAGCATTGATATATAAGTATTTCTGACAGAAATGAGAGAGTGCAGATAGCATTGATAATATTATAGCATAAATATACCTTAAGAGAAGATGGAGAAAACAATAACATTCATATATACATTGTTTTCACATCAATATTCTTTAATTTATATAATTAAAAGTGCTCAACTGACAATTTAATGTCTATATAATATATCCGGGCTATATAAAATAAACACTCGAAACATGTTAAATAGTTCAAAGCTAAAATTTAATTTAAATATCTGCAGTACATTCTCTGTTAGAATTGTTCATTAATCAGATACTTTGATAATGTTGAAACTTAATGTCAGTTAATTTGGTAATTTATATTATTCTACCGTGTCATACGTAAATGTTCTAGCGACGAACGTAACTTTTTCGTGATTTCTATTTGTACTACTAATAACATGAAATCTTTGACATGTGCCTTAATATTTTTATCAGTAGATTATATTCGGGTCTAGATGTGGATGTAGTTTTGTTTTACGTTTACTATAAACAATAAACCTAGACGTGAAATTAGAGTAATTTATATTAAATGAATTATTATTTCTTAATTAATATAACTTACAATTAATTAATTCATTAGTTCAGTCAAACGTATTCTAATTTTCTAATTAAGAATTAAAATAATAGAAACTGTAAAAGTAATCGAATAGGAAATGAAAGGGTACACTCTCTTTGTTGCATCTGTCTAGGTTCTAGGAGTTCAATTGATTTGGCTTCATTAGTCATATGACATGTTTTAAGCTGCATATATAATATAATTATAGTTTTAGTTTTAAAATAGTCACGTTAAATTGTATATTTTTATTCTCATCTATATTTACAATTTTACAAAACATTTGAATATTTTTTCTTTCAGAATTTTACAGTGTTATGGAGAATGAAGGCTAATACAAAGCTGAAGTACTGAAACAAGGACTGTGACATTCTCGATGGCAAGACATCTTTATGAAACGGCATTCGACAGCAAAGTTCGACGTGAAGTAGAGGATATTGACGAGTTGGCTCAAAGTCCCGTGCTGTCAGAGTTCAGACGAAGAAGACACAGCTCTGGGCCAAGATCAGGCTCCGCGCCGTCTTCCACCAGCGGATCTTCTTCTAATACACCAACCCACCAACCATATGTTATAGCTAGGGAGTCGCCACGTAGGGTTCTTCGTCAGGCTCTTCCTCAGTTTTGTCCCACAGAAAAAAGAAAAGTGACTCTGGTGCGAGATAGTCCCCGTTCTTCGCCTATTCATTCGCGTAACCATAACACAGGTCCTCCTCCTGTATGTGGACTAACGAAAGGAACAGAATTTGAACTGAAGAAATATGGAAGGGATTCTCCGTTTCTCGGGAAGAAAAACTGTGAGAAGGAATCTTCCTTCACAGAATCTGTTCCAGAATATTCGAAGAAAGCCATTAACCCCCAATGCCTAGTTTCTACAAGTAACATGATTCAAAAAGAGAAGTCTTTCAACAAATTAGTGCCTGGATCAGATAGTCGAATGTCAAGAAAAATGCAACACTATGAAATTGGAAAACCTAAATCATTTGAGACACTTACAGGTTCTTTAGATCGCAAAAACTTCAAAACAGATAAAAATAATTTCACTTCTAAATTATTTGTTGAAAACGGTGCTTTTATAGACAATGCTCACGCAAACAAACCCGATGTTTTTACTTCCATAAATCTAGAAAATAAAAGGACAGACAGTGGTAAGAAATTTTTGAAACGCTTTGAGATGTGGGGCTCTCCAAAGCGTTCAAATACATCTGATCAAGAAAAATCTTTATCAAAATCCTTTATTTCAGGTTTTAAAAAAGATTCTTCAATGTTTGACTCGAAGCAGTCATTAAACAATCCCCAGTTGTTTATACGGTGCAAACACTTAGTCTCTCGAACTGACCAAAATGGCTTAAAAGATATTTCAAAAACCAATATACCTTTTTCGGAAAATAGTCAGCTCTCAAAGTCTGAACAAAATGCACCAGAGAAAAACCAGCCGTTGAGGAGCAATTCGCAAAATGCAAGGTCCCCACAGGATAATCGGTTACTGTGGAATGTATCAGAACTAAAACTAAAATCTGATGATCGAGATCCCCTCAAGGAGAATAAAACAACAGATGAAAGTAATAACTTAATGCAAGGTAAATACTGTCAACAACTAGAGAAGGGTGAGAATACAAGTCAAGATGATTCTTTTGTAGGAAAAGAAGATCATGAACATTTTAAATCAGATAAAGACGCAGATATTAATGAAAAAACAGTCATGAGGCCAAAAAGACCTGGATCCCTTCCAATTCCTAGCTTAGCAGGAGTATTCCCGCCAATGAATATAAGAACTCATCAGACTCAGTCTCCTACCGATAGCCCTAAATTCCCAAAAACGGATAACTCTGGTAACAAACCATCCACGTCAAAAGATTCAGGTGTGGTTAAGTAGATTTTATATATAATATATATTGAATATATAGAATATTTATATTTTAAATTTTTGACTTTCAAAAGCATAAAAGAACGTATATTTCAACACCAGTCAAGTGTTAAATTTATTATTTAACGCAAGATTAAGTTAATAGGGCAAAAACAGCTTATTGAATTAGTCACATATAAGATTTACGGTTTAAACGCCGAAAGCCGATAAAAAATTGGAAACCAATACGCGTGAAAATGTTATAAATACAAATTAACTGTAGTTTTTTTTAGATTCCTCTTAGTTTGTCCATTGTGGCTCGGAATGAGATGCAAAAAAAGATAGTAGTATTCAAGATCTATGTTTTGTTGTTTATCTCCCACAAGTTTCAAGATCTATGTTTTGTTGTTTATCTCCCACTATAAGCTTTTCGTTCAATGCCAGAACTTATCAATTGATTTGAACGATGAGAGACAAAGGATTCTATGAAATTCTATTTACATACATAGTATAATACTTTAAAAGTTACAGTTTAAACGCCGAAAGCCGACAAAATATTGAAAACTAATAGAGCTACTATTTAATTAGAAAGGAGTGACTTATAGAAGATAAAATACTGATCTGAAATGTTATTTTTTACACACTCTAATTTTGAACCGTAATTCTAACCGTAACTCTAATTTTGAACCGTAATGAACAAGGTAAGAGAAACTTATTTAAATGTAACTATCTCGTTAAACTTTGTTCTCAATCAAGAATCGCGCCAAAATATTTAAAAGAGACATTTCTAACTCAATATAAAATATACATTTTTATACGTCATATATGGAGCATGAAGAGGTAAAACATAAACACTAGTGAAAATTTGATGGTTAAAAATATTATCTTATGTGACTTTTAGATGTGGAACACGGAAAAGTAAGATTTACTCACCATCAAAACGTTAGTGGTTAAATATATTATCTAACTGATGTGTAGTGAATGGTTAAAAGGATCGCGACATTCTCTATGGCAAGGCATTTTAATGAAACGACATTCGACAGCAAAATTCGATGTGAAGCATGGTTATTTATATGATAACAAACACTGTCATTGCTAAACCTGTGTGAAATAAGACTAATCAATATTTTCAATCGAAATTAAAGCATTTTTAGTATTTTAACTAATAGTGTCATAAGTCGTTACTTCGGAGTTGTTTTTGGAGTACTTTAATTAGGAGAAAAACGTGTGGCAAGTAAAATGTTTTATTAAGTATAACTTCAGATAATATTCTCATATATATATATATATATATATATTAATCTTTTATGATATGTACTACTATTATTATTCGTATTCTTCGTTTCACACCTGACTGATTATTTTGGACAAGCATTAAATCAAAGTAAAAACCTTTAGAGGTACTTAAAGGTAAAATAACATGATAACGTTCTTAGTGGTATATGAGTTTTCCTACTGGAGCTTGATTTGCATTTCTGAAGGTAATCTGTACAAGAACCTGGATCTTATAAGTTAATCCAGCTACCACTTTAATGGCAACATGAAGCTTATATGTATGTGGAATATATTCCTTATATAGCGGTTGGAGACGGCTTGAATGGGTAATGAGAAAAAACTTTATTATAAGTTTAACATAACAGCAAATGTACAACGTTTCGACAAGGTTTTGTCATCATCAGGTACCACATCCTCAACAAATTTTATGCAGCTTACCAAATAGTTTGAAAACAAAAATGCATTGCAGCTTCTAAAAGCAGATCTACATACAATACATGAAAAACAGGACAAGAACAACTGAGTCAATAAGGATAAGTGTAGACAAAGCTAACATCCATGCTTCCTGAAGAACTAAGTGAACAGGACAGTTTGACGATGAATTCTGGCGGTTTACGGATCAATTATAAATTCTTAGCTAGTTCAAGTATATATACATTTGTAATTGAAATACAGCAACAAATCGTCAAATACAGGTTTCTGTTTTTGAAACTGTAGGGAAAGTTTCTTTCATATAGTACGTTTGTGTTGGTTTGATCTAAAACTAATTTGTTTTTAATAATAATTTGAAAGAAGTAAAAGCGGACAGCAAGTAGGTTAAAAAATAATTTCCTTATCTTAATCTACTAAATGACTTTTTAGCCATATATACTTTTTCAAATAACTAAAACCTTTAGCTAAAAAGCTTGAATATTTCCAGGTATCAAAAGCTGTAAAACTTGAGAAACTCATTTCATGATGTGAGTGTAGCTGTCGCCCTCTGGTAGTATAATTTTGAACTTCAACATCTATAACATTTTTTTGTAGTAAAAATGTAACGTGATATATATTTTATAGTGTTTTTTAATTTGTTCAAGAAAAAGATAGAATATCAGTTTATGTACTGTCTTATGCTAACATTCACCTTAAACGGTGTGCCTGAGTTTACCAGGAATGATTTGCTTTTTTTTAAAGATAGTTTTCCTTTTGAGAACATCTATTTATCATTCTTGCTGCTCTCATATGTTACATATTTATGTTCAGGTTCAGAATTTCATTGTTGTGAGGAAAATATAAAAATCAAACCCTAATGATCCTGCTACTATGTTCTAATGTATTTTTTGTAGCACGCACCAAACAGTTTACACGGTATAAAACTTTTTTTAGGAAATTAAGTTTCATAAAGCACTCAGGTTGAATGATTACGTTTACATATAGTTAAAGGTTCTATACTTTGTTTTGGATATCAGGATTGGATAGTGTTTTAGTAATGTGTTTCTAAGAGTGTAAGTATGTTTTTTACCAGTAACTTTAATAACACATTTAAACATATAATTGTCTACTATTCTAACAGCAAGTAATTAACAGAAGCTCATTTTAGTTTAATATATATTTTAAGCTACAACATAGCAAACCTCTTTAAACTTTCAATTTTATAAACCAAAATTAACAGTACCACAAAATGCAAAAATTTGCTACAATAGAAACTGTAGTGTCAGACAATAATAATCATTCACAGAAATTTGTTACAAATAAATCTGAGGTGGTTGTCTTTCACAGAAAATTGTTGCAAAGAAAACTACGGTGTGAATCAATAATCCTGCGCAAAGGTTTGTTACAATTGAATCTGCTCTGTTAGGCAAATAATCCTTTACAGAAATATGTTACTATGCAAACTGCGATTTAAGGCAACAGTCCTTCCTAGAAGGTTCTAACAAATAAAACTGAAATGGCATTCAGTAGTCCTTCACAGAAGTTCGTCACAATTGAAACTTCGGTGTCAGTCAATAGTCCTTCTGTCACAGAAGTTTGTTACAAAGGAATCTTTCGTGTCAGGCTATAATCGTTACTGAAGTATCCTGACACAGCAGATTCCATTGTAACATACTTCAGTAACGATTATAGCCTGACACAGCAGATTCCATTGTAACATACTTCAGTAACGATTATAGCCTGACACAGCAGATTCCATTGTAACATACTTCAGTAACGATTATAGCCTGACACAGCAGATTCCATTGTAACACAACAGTTCTTCACAGCTGTTTCTTACAATGGAAACTGGATTACCAGTCAATAGTTTTCACAATAATGAAACCAGAGTGTAAGTCAATAGGATTTCACAGAAATTTATTAAATTGGAATCTGCCTTATGATGCAATAATCCTTCACAGAAACATATTACAATGGAAACTTTTGCGTTCGACTTCCTTCACAGACAACTGTTACAATGGAATTTACATTGTTAGGCAATGGGTCTTCACATAAGTTTGTAGCAATTGAAACTACGGTGTTATTCAATAGTCCTTCACAAAAGTTTGTTACGTGTTTTAAGTCATTATTCATTCAAAGAAGGTTCCTACCATGGATATTTCAGTGTCAGATAATCGCAAATGGACTCCGCCGTGTCCTTCACAAATATTTATTACCAAGGTATCAATTGTGTTATTCAATAGCCCTTCATAAAAGATTTTTAGTTTTCTTAAATGAAAACTACGGTGTCAATCAATAGTCATTAACAGATGGATATTAGAATGAAATCTGCCTTGTGACTCAATACGCCTTCACAGAAGTTTGTTACAATGGAATCCGCAGTTTTTATCTATTCATTTTTATAATGGAAATGACACCAGTTGCAAAGCGATAAGTCTGCAGACTTATACCGCTAGAAAACCGAGTTTCGATACCCGTGGTGGACACAGCCCAGACAGCCCATTGTGTAGCTTTATGCATAACTACAAACATAAAAAATAATGGAATTACGATGGCAGACAATAGTACGTTTTCATGGAATTCAGCTTAGCCTGATTATAAGTAGTTCCGAGGATAATACAGGAAATAAATAATAGCTTGTGTAAAGTGCGACTGGTTATCTGAAGCAAAAAGCCATAATTATGTTATTAGCCGTGTTTAAACATTTGAAAATATTTTAAAGAAAGTGTTAAAAGCACCTGAAGTATATCTACAGTAAGTATACCACATATCCATCGCTGTTTATTCACTGTGCTTGTTTTAACAAACCTACTTATTCTGTTTGTTTTACCGAAGCTATTTATTCTGTTTGTTGTACCAAACATATTTACAGTATTTGTTTTACCAATCCTTTTTACTGTGTTTCTCTTACCAGAAACGTCTAATGTGTTTGCCTTATCAAAACTTTTTCGCGTGCTTGCCTTATCAAAGCCATTTAGCAATGTTTGTCTCATAAAACTTTTAACCCGGTTTGTCTTATAAAAGTTTCAATCCTGTTTATCTTTCCAAAACTGTTTTTTCTCTGTTTGTCGTATCAAAGCTGTTTACTGTTTTTATCTATTTACGGTTTCATACATTTGTATAGTGAACCAATTATATTGTATGCAGCAATTATGTTTCCACTTGTATAACTGATCCAAGTAAGATTTTCAGAATCCCAAAGATATTTTAAGTTAATATTACTGTTTAAGACACTGTGCAATCAAAAAGTTGAAAATTTAGGTTCTAGAACAATTGAAGGAAGTTGTGATTAGTTAGCAATTTCGAGTTGTTTAATCACTCCATTATTTTATTGCATTTTTTTCTATTATATAAAACATTTATGTATTATTTTAGTAAATATACATATAATCTAAGTACATATGTAAAATATAAGATAGATATTGATAGATATGTAATTAGACTTACTTTTCTAGAGAAAGAAATATAGATGAAAAAATGTATATACTTGAAAAAAAATGTAGCCACAAAACAAATATCCAACACCGGTACACAAATTATAGGATAGGTCATTATGTAATGTGCACTGGTTTTGTGAACCACATAATGACCGGCCCTATAGTCCTCCGGAGGGACAACGGTAATTTTAGGGATTTAAAATGCTACTATAATCAGGGGGGTTTGATTGCCTTCGGTGGACACAGCAGATAGCCCAATGTGGCTATTCTATAAAACACACACACCCCCTATGATTTGTGACCTGGTGTTGTATTTTTATTTTGTAGCTGCGTTTTTATTTTTTCAAGTATTATTTATTTATTTTTCTTCTTCTATACAGAACTAAATCTAATTACATTTCAACTATGGTTTGGATAAGCTGTGAAAAATTCACGCTATACTTCTTTTTGATGTAATCCTTAAAAAAATGGTAGGTGACTTAAATATATAGATATATTAATGTATGCGTTTGTGTGAATATGTGTAAGTATATATCATATGGATCTTTTAAGTGAGTCGTTTTATAAAAACAAGTCAGATTATAAAGTTAAGGAGCGGTATTTTTTTTGGGGGGGGGTATATAGAACGATGTGACATTTCAAGAAGAATAGCAACCTCTTGACAAATATACTTATATAATTATTGTATTAAGTGTCGATCTTTATGGAATCTTCAATGAGAGTTGAGAGAATTCATGTTTAGAAGAAATATTTAAACATACTTAATTTTAATGTTGATTTTTGATCAAAATTTTTGACAAATATGTGCAAGAACCAAATACAAGACAACTTTGTGAATGTTGGTTATCAAAATAATTTTATCTTTATATATTATTTACAAACACCTGGTTTCATCAGATTGTTACTTTTAGTAACAATTTATGCAAAAGATAAACTCCAGATTCTTTATGTCAAAAGCTCTTTTTTTATATAATTCTTATAAAAGCAGCGGTTTAAAGGCCGAAAGTTAACGAGACATTAGAAACCAATAAGTCTTGTTTAAATAGTGTGTTTAAGGAGTACAAGTATAATTCTAAGATAGAATTCCGATTATGTACACTTATCATCTAACTGTATCACACACATTACTTAATAGTGTTTCCTAAAACTGGATAAAATACATAACTGCAAAGACCTTTTAATTGTACTGTATCCGATTTATACGAGGGGCAATAAGATCCTTCACGATTAGAAGGTGCGTATGTTGTTTCGTAGATAAGTTAGCATCAAAGAACAGAAACTAAGTCTGCCTTTGTTAGCCTTCTCTTGGTTCGAAATGCTCTTCTATGATCGACCTAGTCTCTTGGGTGTGTAGTCTTTCACAGAAAGCAAATTGAATTTCTTCAAAATAAGATTACTCGATAAAGGAAGTGACAAGAGAGTACAGAATTCTTCATAACGGCTGATAGCGAGGGATTTGGAGCTTTTCTCGTGTATTGTAGCAAAACGACAGGTACTGGGGGATTTCTTCAGCCTAGGAAGAATATTGTCACGTGTGAACAAACTCAGTTGTTACTTTAGCTTTCAATTCCGCGGTAGATTGCTCGACTTTTAGGTTATTACGTCTCGAGATTTAAGGTATTCACGCGCTTGATTTCATGTCTAAGAATGTTTGTAGATACAATGTATTATTATCTATCACACTGGAACACATTTTAAAATCGTTTTAACACTTCAGTTAGTGTTTTTGATACTTCCTTACGGTTTATATTCAACTGCTAATTAATTACTTTTTTGAAATGGTAAGGAAAATGTACTATCTATTTATTAAAATAAGATATCTTTACAACATTAAAAACAAGTGTATATTATACACGAGATTCTAATAACGAAATCTGTTTCTAATAAACTGAATACTAGTTAAACTGGGCTATTGAAAAAAATTATTATCTTAAAAGGAACATCTCGTATCAGGCTGGTTATTTTATTTTATACATTAAGCGGCTACAGGCATATATTAAGTAAACTTCTGAATGTTCTAAATATTCTGTAGTTATTACTTGGCATATATGATATTCAAGAGTCTTCGTCTAGCTTCAGAAACGTTCAAACCGTATAATTTACCGCTAAAAGCTTACAATTAAGTTGTTTTGAACTGAAATCGAAATAAACTGGAAAATAACAATCACGAAACACTTTAGATTTATAATATTTTTCATTACCTTACATTTCTCAATAGGTGCAAATGTTTTAAACATTCACAGTACGATAATAACAACAAAATAAACAAATTAACTGATCTAAGAAACATGTTAAGCAAAACTTTTAATATATTTTGTAATCGTTTAAATGACATTTCTAATATTAATTTGTCATATATATAATGATTTCGAACCAATACACGTTGTAAGTTGAATGATTAAAATGTAATATTTTCTATCATCTTTCCTTCTTTTGTAGAATAGCAAATCTTCTCACGAAATAATATTTATTCTCAGAAGTGATATTATTTCATAGAAAATGTCATTAGTTCAAATAAAATGTTATTAATTTCCAGAAAGTGTAGTTGTGTTGAAGAAAACTTGCCTTTATTTGACGTAAAGCATTTTAATATATAATAAAATATATATTTCTTTTTTTTTGTTGTACTGGTATGCCACAGAAAGAATCTTTAACTTTCTAAAGGGGCTTTTTCTCAAGTTTATCGTTTTTTTAAAAGAAATCTCGTTCGTTTCTTTATTGTTAAGCACAAAACTACACAAAAGACTATCCGTCTTCTGCCGCGAGTATTACAACCCGAGTTTTAGCGTTATAACCCTCATTTGAGCCACTGGGGGGCTTTGAGGAAAAGTATATATTTTATATTCTCTTGTGCTGCATTTCTCTGTTAAGGAATTACTTGAGAACTCAAAATTAGTTAAATACACAGAAGTGGTTTTAGCGCAAGACTGCACGGTAGACAATCTGTGCTTTTCCACCGTGACGAATCAACGCCTTTTTTGTTATGTACTGGTTTTAAAAACTTCATGTGCAATACCTTGCAAGAAGTTGAAAATCAAGCTATTTTTGTAAGAATGTCAGTGAATAACGGCTTCAAAACTCTTTCACACATTTAAGTCACCCTCTTATGTTCATGTTAAAATAATATTAGTTTATGCTTTGACGTTCAATAACACAGATGTATTAAAGAAAAAAGCCAATGTTTAAGAGTACATAATAAACATTTAAAAATTAAACTGTTCCCAGTCTCAAAATACAACAATAATTCTGTTTTACTAAATAATTTACTGTATAAAGATAAAATACCGTGAGGCTGTTTTCATCCTCATACACTCTACCTGTTTTGATGTCTTACTGCGTTCTCAGGAGTAAGACGTAAAAACATGTGGTGCATGAGTTTGTTCTCAGTCTTATGATATTTTATCTTTATACAGTAAATTATTTAGTAAAACAGAATTCTTATTGTATTTTGAGACTGGGGATAATCTCATTTTTATATATCTGTTGTGTACTATTAAACGTTGTTTTTTTATACAAGTGTCGTCCTAATCTTAATATGTTTTAAAGTTGCTTGATAATATATTAAAAGAAACAATAGTAAGGAAATCTGTGTAATTATTGCTTCTCGTGCCTCTTATTTCACATTAAAGAAATGAATTATATTTAATATGCTAAGTCTTTAGTTATATTATCAATGTAAACCTATGCGTGCGTACGTGTAGGGGAGTCATATCACTCCCAGAAGGTTCTAAGGGTAACTGCTACGTTTGGTGGCAATCAGTTCAGCGATTTGCCACTTATAAGCGGATACTTAAATCGGCGTTTGCCAAATGATGGTTTAGTTAATACATTTTCAGAAATCTTAGAAAAGATTTAACTAAGTTATTTACGCAGTTTATTCTTCTATATGCTTAGCACTTTTCAAATTTCCATTTAATGACAGAAAATTATTCATGTATTTTAACCTTGAGTCACTACCTAAAAATATTTGGAATACCCTATTGAGTCTCGCGGTGGGAACGCGGTAAGTTTAATGAGTTACAACTCTAAAATCAGGAGTTCGATTCCCAGCGGAGGACACAACAGATAGCCTTTGTGTGGATTTGTTCAAAAACAAACAAACACCTTAATTAGTGCATATTACCACTACTACAAAGTATTCGAATAACGTAATAACTGCATATTACACTGCCCAACAAAATAACATATTCTGCTATTAGAAAACTGTTTCTAAGCAATTTGACGATGCTGATTCTAAACATCATGTTGAAATTACCTATCACATCTAGTTTTCGAGTTATGATAGATTCATTCTAAATATTCTTATACATCGTGAAAATAAAAATTTTTTCTTTAATTCTATTTATTCATTGTTTGTTTGTTTGCTTGAAGTTAAGCACAAAGCTACACAATAGGCTATCTGTGCTCTGCCCACCACGAGTATCGAAACCCGGATTCTAGCGTTGTAAGTCCACAGAGATACCGCTGTGCCACTGGGGGGCATAATAACAATATGAGTTTAAAGAAGCAATGAGTGTAATAAGATTATATACTGAAAATACATTTAAGCTATGTTCAGAACTTTCATCATGGTTATATTTTTTGGTACAAAATATCTGCTTGACTTGTTGCACCTTTTTGTATGTTCTTAGTTTCACACTGCAAGAACCAACAGTAATCTCCCATCATCGCAGGATTTCATCGTCCTTGATATCACTGTTCCATTGTAGAAATATCTTGGTGGAAGCGCTCACTACACCTAGATCATTTGGAAAGAAGTCCAAATGGGAGTGTAAGAAGTGCACCTTTAATGACATCCTAGACCCCATTTTCCTGTAGTTATCGAGTATATCATCAATAATTACAGCATAGTTTTCATCTCTGTGATTTTCTAAGATATTTTTGGCATCCAGTTTGAATAATTTCCAGGCAGCAAGTTTTTTCTGATTGAGTACTGTTTCAAAATCAACCTCCATCAACACTTCTCGAACCTGTAATCCAGTAAAGATACCTCCTTTAATTTTTGCTTCATTGATTTTTGGAAACTTGTCAGATATATATATATATATGTATGAAACCATCTTTGTCCATTCCTTTTACAAAACTCTTCATATGTCCCAGTTTAATATGAAGTGGGGGTAGAAACATATTTTGTGGACTCCCTGGTATTTAATTCTCCATACACACCCTGCAGGATTAGCAGATGTGCAGTGACTTTCAGATCACTACATATGTTCAACCTATGGTGATCATATTTGATGTAAGTCAGCATTTCAAGTGATTTTCTAAAAAATATATATATATATAATAATTTATGTTTACAGAACTAGAGCTTAAAAGATTCTGGAAAACAAAGTTTTGTAGAATTTGATTATATCGCGGGTATGATGTGAGGAAGAAGACTGGTTTTGTTTTGACTGTGAGCGGAGCGAGGTGAAGTGACCAACTGAGTGAGTGAGAGGCGACTGAGAGAGAGGTATCTGACTCCGCCATTTTTATGCTCAGTTGGGGGACTTCTAGAATGTTTTAGCAAACTGAACACGTGAAGGTTTCGTGATTCCAAGGCGGAGCAGTTGAGCGTGGGAATGAAGGAAAAGTGGTGCAATTTGCTACAATTATATCAAGAACAAATAGCATATATGAACAATATACTCGGAACCTTACAACAATACAATACAGTCAATAATGAAGATGAAGACGGTTAATAAAACATGAAACGTTTTACTTACAAGGTTCGAACGTTACGGAATAACTTATTTCATCATCAAGAAATCTGAAAATTGTGTTACAAAGATGATTTTTACTAAAATTATAATATAATAACATAATCATTAGTTTATATAGTTATTAAGTAAAATGGTAAATGGACGGATTATAAAATGTTTATATATATATTACACAACAAGTTAAGTGTGAAAATTTAGAATAATTTTAGATCTAAAAAGCTTTGTGAGTCGTTAAGGGTAGGGAGTCTTTAGCTATGAGTAGACTTTGTTTAATGTAGAGGTCAAGGTCTGGAGATCCTGTGGTGATGATAGAGAAATCGTTAAATGAAATATTGTGACCTGTGGTTTCAGAATGTGAGCGAATGTATGAGTGGCTAGGTTTAAATAGTGGACGGCTGGTTCTGTTAGATACTCCTAAATGTTCACAGACTCTAGTTTTTAAGCGGCGTTTCGTTTTGCCAACGTACGTGAACTTACTGTCACTACACGAGCCATGAACGTATACAGGTACTTGATGTTTGTACTGAAACACGTGTTTAATGCGGAGGCTAGGTCTGTATATTATTCTAAGCGGACTTTGAGGATAGAAGTTTTTGATTAGGGAAGAGAGTTGTTTTTAATTCGTAGGGATTGCTAACCCATAAAAGGGAGATAATGAGGGGATATTTGGGGACGGTGTGTACATTGGCTGGTGTTTGGATTCTGTTGTTTAGGAAATTGCGTGTAATCTACCCTTCTACATAAACACATGTTAAATAATGGCATTCCGATTGATTTTCTTACGAAGCATACCTCATTTTCTCATACCTAAAGACCGCCCGACCCTTAACGACTCACAAAGCTCTTTAGATCTAAAATTGTTCTAAGTTTTCACACTTAACTCAGCTGTTGTGTAATATATATAAACATTGTTTAATCCATCCATTTACCGTTTTTCTTAATAACTAACTAAACTAATGATTATGTTATTATATTATAATTTTAGTAATAACCATCTTTGTAACACAATTTTCAGATTTCGCTAAAGATGGAATAAGTTATTCCGAAACATTCGAACCTTGTAAATAAAATGTTTTATATTTTATCAACCGTCTTCATCTTCATTATTAAACTTCGGTTTCCTCATCATGAATACAATCAATGTTTGAAGTTATCAAAAATGTATGCATTTTATCCATTAAACTGTCCAAGTAAACTTACTTTAACAGCATAAATCTAGCTTTCTGTTTATTATTGTTTATTTGTAATTAAGCACAAAGCTACACAATGGGCTATCTGTGCTCTTCTCACCACTGGTATCGAAACCCGGATTCTAGCGTTGTAAGTCCGCAGAAGTACCGCTGTGCTACTGGGGGGCCTAGTTTACTGAGTTGATTGCATGTTATTTCACATAATGCTGATAAAATATTGAGATATTACAATAACACAAAATCTAGAATATATGGACTAATTCTGACTACATTTTTGAAGTCAGCACCATCAAATTACCAAGAATCATTTGAGTTTTCTCCAGTAACAAAGTTTTGTTGTCCACTGTTATCAGTACCACGAAATGTGGAGAACAACCTAACAAGTGCACGTTGTCACAACCACGAATTGTCTAGAAGAACCTAGTGAATTTATGTTGTTACAGAGAAAGTTTACAATATCATTTAATGATCTGTTACAGGTCAACCCGAATAAAATTGGAACTTATTAAAACAGAGGGAACTGTAAAGCTCATCAAGTTAACCAGAAATCGTCAGAAGAAACTTTTTATCACAATAGGAACATCTAGTACATTAATATAATGTTTTTTGTTGTTGGTTTTGGTATTTTCTTTACTCCTATTTAATACGGAAATGGAATATTGGAACTTTTCCTTTTACAATTTTTCCTCCATTATAGAATTGTATAGAAAATATTATTTTAGGTAATGAGTATTGCATTATTTTACAAGCATTATTTTCTAGAGTGTTACGTAAAGAAGGATCGAACCCTTCTACATAGTATGCAAATTAGAACGATGTATGACTGTGGCGTGATGGTTTACTGTGATATCTAACATGAAGCGCCACTGGAAGTAAATCGATGAACAGATAAAAGAGATCATTAGAGACTACCAATGCTATATTAAGAACGAGAAGCATATTCTCAACAGTAATTTGCCTTCTCTACTAGCTGTCTTCCCGTTAGTGAGAATGCTCATGACATCATGTCTACAATTTCAATTAACGTTGACGAACTGTACTAAATTACATACAAAACCCCCATTATATTTAACTTTGTCTAGATTTATATAACCCATAATAATATTATTAAATAATATTTCTAAAGGTTTGGCTGAAGTTATAAAAGGATAAAAAAATTAAATGGTTTTGATTATTATAATACAGAGTTATTATACACACACATGGAGCTTAAAACATTTTATTCATTGCTAAATAATGGGAGTAAATAATATATTAAGAACAAGTAATTCATAATTTGCTGAATGCTGATGGATAACTGACACATAAAAGATATTTTGAAAACCATTGTTCTAACTGCCATACATGCTTATAGATGCTGAATATAAGAAGAAGAATAGTGCTCCTTTTATTACCATTGCTGTTTTATTAATATGAACTGCCTGGAGCTTTAATCTTGGCAATGCCTTTTGTTTTTGTTTTTTTTACATTGAAGAATTTATAAACTCAAAAAGTAAGAAAACGTAAAATTTACAAATAATTTTTATTTTCCACTTATAATTAAACACTTTTAGTTTACTTTAATAAACTAAGTAAACAGCTATACTCTTACCACATGTTTTTTTACACTGTTTTTATTTTGCTTCCGGACAGGTGCACCAACTCGACCAACCCTGAATCTAAGCCTAAACCTAAACATTGCAAATGCTCCTAAGCGAGCTCGTCAGCAACTGGTTTTTAGCTTTGGTTGCCCAATACTGAGTGCTGTAGGTGAAACGATTGATCCAAATATTCCCCTGGAGAGGCAGGGGTAAGTATCCTCCGATTGAAAATTACCTAATGTTTATTGCTAAATCCTTTAAAGTGGACATTTATATCAAGATTTACATAAAGGAAAATACTTACAGATTAAAGACTCGAATAACTTGAAATGCAGTCGAATAAATTGTAGTCGATTGAAAAGTTTAAACTATTAAATTTCAGAATTTTTATTTCATTAACGAGAAAAACAAAATGTTGAAAAGCTGTTAGAAAAATTGACAATATGTATTACAAGGGTAAATTATTCTGAATAAAAACAAGACGTTGAAACCCATTTATGAAATCTCTCTAGATATGTCACAATGGGAAGTTATGCTTGCTGAAACAAAATGTTGTTATAGAATCTGACTAGACGTGTCTCAACGTGAAATTATGCTGGTTAAAACAAAATGTTGAAATGTTGTTATGGGATCTGGCTAGATGTGATGTTTTTACAGGGAGAGGATTATGGTGGTTAAACACAAAATGCTGAAACGCTGTTATGAAATCTGTCTAAATGTGTCACAAAGTAGAATTATACTGGTGAAAGACAATGTTGAAAAGCTGTTATGAAATCTGACTAAGTGCGTCGTAAGAGGTTATTATGCTGTTAAAAACGATGTGTTTCAGAAAAGTAAAGTTTTCCACATCAGTGTCAGTAATGATGTTACAATTGATGAGTGTGCTGAATGCCCCACCTTACACACACACACACACACAATATTATCCTGTATCTGATGTATTTTCAAAAACGTTTCTTCTGGTAAGTGACACAAGTTAAACCAGTAGTGAAATATACCTAACATTTTCTGACTCTGTTACAATAATATTCTTAAATAACAAGGATTGTTATTATTACCAAATTACTTTGTTTTCCTATACATAGGTGGTATCACGGATCCATAAGCAGAATAGATGCGGAAAAACTTTTGAGGAGTTTGAAAGAAGGAAGTTATCTTGTCCGAAACAGCAAAAGCTCAAAAGGAAAATTCTCCTTATCTCTCAAGTTAGTCAGATTGTTTTATCGCTTGACACCTAGACTAAAATGACATTTTATTGATTGGATATAAACTTTTGCAGTGTTTTTAGATAGCAAGTAGTTTACAAATTAATTTAACTTTTGAAGTTTCGTTAGAAACATTTCATTGATAACGATTCTGTGAAACATAGTAGAGTCGACTGTTCAACAGTACCCAGTTAGAATTAATTCTAACTGCAATCTCGTTTGGGTCAAAATCTTTAAACATTATCAATAGCAATATTATGTTGAATAGTGAACAAAACTAATGAATGAATTCAACTGCTATGAATGGCGTTTAAAAGGTTAAAATATTTTTAAATTCGATGAAATCAAGCAGAAAAGTTCTCACGAACAAATAAAATATCTATACCTTTAAAATCTAAAATAAAGAAACAAACAAACATAACGAAATTAAGAAATATTACATTTCTTGTAGAATACGGAGAACTGTTGCTTGTATTAAATTTTTAGCAACTGTTTTTGTGTTATTGTTTTTCCAGAAATTACATTGTCAGGTTAAAAACGAACAATTTGTTATGTGAAATAATAAGAAAGGGGTTTTCAACTTTTTTTTTCAGCTACTTGAGAAATTCAGGCAAGCCTAAATTATTTGCTAACTGACCATATGTTCTACCGACACGAGACTCTCTCTTGGGATGTGCGTCTCTCATCTTGTCTGTTTAAATCAGTGAGGCGTTTATTAAGTCGACAGATTTCAGTATAACTTTGTTTCCCTAGTTTCGGTCGTCAAAATTAAGTACAAATATATTGGTACAAATCTATTAGATCTTTGAATAGGTAATATTTTTCGAATTCTATAATGAACAAAGTTCTAACTTCTAAATTGTTAGGAAAATTTTGTTTTCAAATAATAATCATAAGATAATTAAAGGTAACATAAATTTCCGCTATAGTGACTTCTCATCTCCAGTCTTTCCTAACGTCAAGAAGAGGCAAGAGGGAACCTCCAATAGCCGCGGCACTTGAAATTCTTTTAGACAGGATTAGAGTAAATTAATCTATGATACCTCCTTCCCCCCCCCCCACTTTTTATTAGCTATATTTTTGTGCGCCAGAAATATCAAGCGTAAGGCACGCGTATACCCGATTCAGTTTTATTACTCATCTGGATCTCTACCTGTCTACCCTTAAATTGAAATAACTTGTGAGAAATATTATCGTGTCTGGTGCCAGTGCTGTGGCGTCTTAGAGATAAAAACACATTAGTTCCTTGTGTACAATTGGAAACAAACATTTTTTTTATTCATGGCTTTATGCAATAAAACACAAAGCATTGAACATCTCCGAGTCATTATCTATTGTGATGATACAATAAGAAGATCATGAAATGTTTATATTTGATATTACAGTTGTATTTATTAATGACTAGTTATACTCCTTTTGATTTTAACGCTTTGTTTGTAGTCAAGTACAAAGCTACACAATCTGTGCTGTGCCCAACAGAAGTATCAAAACCCGGTTTTTAGCGTTATAAGCCTCCAGATATACCGCTGATTTAAAAGTTAAAGAAATCAGTTCAGTACATAACTTATTATTAGACTGTAGAAACAAGGATCTTGGTAAATTCAGTTATCTTGCTGTTTGTGATATATGTTGAAAAAATATAAGTTTTAATTTCGGCTGTAATCAGAACGGATGATGAGAATTTTGAAAGAAAGAATGCCTGATAAATAAAACGAAACATAGATATGTAGCGAATGTTTGACTTATAACAAAACGAAACACGAACTGACGCTACATACGTTACTGCACAGATACACGAAGCCCCTCTTTCCCACCCAGGGCCTATAATGATAAATATCAGGTTTCGCTACCATCGGCTGGCAGTTACAGACAGCCCATTTTGCAGCTTTGTGCTTAAGAACAAATATACAAAAATATATATGGAAAACGTCCCACATATAAAGTGAAACACGAAATGACACTAAATAGAACATAATTATATAGAGAGAATGTCTGTCTTATAACAAAACTAAACGCAAATAGGTACACCATACGTTAATATAGATATATAGAGAAAGCCTGATGTATATTAGAACTAAATAAGGGATTGGTACTATATATATATGCATATAAATGTGTGTGTGTGTGAAGAAAGTCTGACATATAGCAAGACATGATGTTGTACTATATTCATTAGTACTGACATATGGGAAAGGCCTGTCTTATAATAAAACGAAACGTGGTCTAGCACTGCATACATTAGTAATAAAGAATAAATTATCACGACTAAATAAGAATTTCACTTAGTTTTATATGATGCAAGATTTAGGGCAGACGCCCTTCTTCAGGCAGAAAGTACTGTGTTACATAAAAACCAGGCCAAAAAGAATCATTGAAAAGTTCAATATACAAAGTTTCTAGCTGCCCTCTTTATACGTGGAAGACGTTAACAAAAATATTGTTTGAGGAAAAATTCGTTGATATTTTATTGTAAACAGTAGCAAAAGTATACAAAAATGGCAAAGTTATAGTTTGAACAACTGATATTGGATTTTTGAAAATAAATATACAAATACTGAAAGTAGTAAAAAAATAATCCACATAATAATTATACAGAGAAAACTTTGACCAAGGTAACATTGAAAAGGAATGAAGAATAAATAAATGGTAAATAAAATAAATCTAGAGAAAAGTTTAATTGAATATCTTTTTGAATTATTAAAAGTAAATATTTTGTTAATTTCATAAGGGAACTTGGTACTGAGTTGGAAAACGAGCCGAATTTCTAGGCTTTCTCTTTTTATCTTGTTAAGCGGTGTGTTTTGACCGATGTCAAAGGCACCATTTTGATTATGAGAGTTGAAGTGCATTGGAATTTGGAGGTCTGTGGAGCCTTCTCTTACAGATCTAAGGTGTTCGCAAAAACGACCACCAAGCCTACCGGATGTTTCTCCAATAAATAGATTATGACACCTACTGCACTGGATACAGTAAATGACACATTCCGAAATGCAGATGTAATCTTCTCTAACGTGGAATATGGAACTAGCTCCAGTTATTGTAGTGTTATGTGAAACGTATGGATAGGTATAACAAAATTTTCTATTACAGTGGTGAGTTAAAATAGAATTGGAATTGTTGTGTTGTAGCTCCAAGTGCACTAAGTGGTCTTTAAGCTTGGGATTCAGTCTATAAGGGATTAAAGGAGGTGTGGTGAATACGTCAGCAGTGTGGGGCACGTTTTTGATAAATTAAATGTCCAAAAAAGCACTTCTAACGTCCCTAAATTGGAACGCGGAACTAGGACCAGAGATTGTACTGTATTTAAGGGCTGAGTGGAATAGTTAGATAATGTCGATAAAGTGTTCTACTTGAGCCTTGGTTCACATAACAATAAGTAAAATATTGTCAAAGCAACAAATAAAGAAGTGAGGGGAAAATGTCATAAAAAGCCGTGTAAAGATTTCCTCAAGGTAGCCAACAAAGATATTAGCAAAGGAAGGACCCATTTCCGTGCCCATCTCTCAAGTCTATGCACATCAGCCTCCAAATATTAAGTCTTCAAGAAATGAATATCGCGTTTTGGAAGACTTTCGTTAACCACCCCCAAAAAACGTACATCACGTATAATAGTTAAACGAACCACCTAAACGTCACGTTAGTGTAGCCTATATAATGCGTGAGGTTTAGTGTACCCTAATCCCTTATTGTGATGACACACACGAGACACACATTCGGCATAAAATGCTGTTTGAATACAAGAAGGAAAACAACGCCTCTGTTGCCACAAAGAATATCAAAGAAGTTTATGGAATTTTTTTGAGCGTTCGTAAGCGTCAACGATGGTTCATCAAATTTTGTTCATGTGACTTTAGCCTTAAAACTGTGATGGCATGGGCCGACCTGTTGCAATTGATATTGATTCTCTGAAGGCTCTTGTTGAGTCTAACCCAAGGCAACACACTCGTGAAGTGGCCCTGAAATTGCATGTCTTTCATGAAACAAAACGTAAACATCTAAGGAATATAGGAAAACTCCATAAAGAAGGTGTTTAATGCCTCACGAACTCTCCGATGATCATCGTATCCAACGTGTGAATGTTGCTTCGTCTCTTCTGGCACGTAATGCGCATGAACAATTTTTGAAAAGAATTGTCACCGGTGATGAAAAATAGATTTTCTACGCGAATATTAAACGCCAAAAACAATGGCCCAATCCTAGACAAAAACCACTTCCAACTCAAAAACCTGGACTCCATCTGCAGAAAGTGCTTCCTTGCATTTGGTGGGAGACATCAAAGGAGTAATTCATTTCGAATTCCTCAATCCACGGCAATCTTTCAATGCAGAGATAGATCTATAGTCAGCAACTGGAACGTTTAAATCAAGCCCTTCATCAGAAACGTCCTTCGCTCTTCAACCGGAAAGGTGTTTTTCTCCACGACAATGCACATCCACATGTGGCTCGTTTGACGAAACACAAGATTATGGAGTTGTGTTGGGAAGATCTCCCCACCCACCATATTCTCCAGATATGGCACCATAAGATTACCATCTTTTTCATTCGCTGCAATACCATCTTAATGGGAAAACGTATGCAAATGTGGAAGTTGTTAAAGAGGACATCGACAAGTTAGTTGCTTCAAAGCCAAGTGATTTCTTTCATCCGGACATTAACAACCTGATTGTAAGATGTAAAAGCATCATCGATAAGAATGGACACTATTTCATTTAATAAATGTTTTGTTTTGATATATAGGTTTTTTTTTTTGGTTTTTACACCTAAAAAAAGAGACATTAATTTCTTGACGACCTAATACATATGCTAACCGTCCTACAGTCTTTCTCAAAGGATATTCTTCGAACTGGATTGAGTCTATTCACTTCCAAAATATTTAGAAGCCGTATATTATTTCTGAAAAACTGTCTACTACACAAGTTAACTCCCTCTGTTTTCAAAAACCTTTTTTTTTTTATCAAATCACCTGCATGATCTAAACTTTGAAAACCTTACTAGCACTAGCTTACACAAATATTCACTATTTCTGATAACAGCTACTTTCAACAGCTTTCGTAAAGTACGAGACAACAAATCAAGTGAAATGAAGGTTTTTACGAAATAATCCATACTTGATTTGGAAAACTTCAGTGACCACCAAAATTCAACATGTACATCAGTCTAATAGTTAATACAATGAAAGTTTGAACAACCAAAAACTTGACAAATCGGATAAAACATAAGCGGCATTATCATCATCAAAACCTCAAAGCAAAATTTCGGTAAAAGTGTTTTGATTATTCCTGATAACCTTCCCATAAAGAAGATACTGAACGAAATGTGCTTTCTAAAGAACCAAACGTTGTGCCGTCTTGTATTTAACCTGATGAGTATACTATTAAAGATGGTATAAAAAGATTTTTCAGACTCTGCCGCCTGAAATCGCATTTCAGTACTAAAACCGTTGTGGATACAACACTCACTGACACCGGAAGCGAAATATAAAATCGAACAGTTACCATACAAGAACCTGTAAAATGCAACAAACTCGTACATGTTGCCAAATACCCAATTCTAAGAAATCCTGGAAGGGGAACGTTTTACTTATTGCCCAATATTTACAAATCTGGGTATCCTGGATGCTTCATTGTTTCGGTTTGCAATTATCCACCAAAAGTTGATTATCTCTTGTCATTTCTCTCCCTTCCTGTGTTAAAAGTCCAGTGGCACAGCAAGATGACTGCGGACTTACAACACTAGAAACCCGTGGTAGGCAGAGCACAGATAATCTGGGTATCCTGGATGCTTCATTGTTTCGGTTTGCAATTATCCACCAAAAGTTGATTATCTCTTGTCATTTCTCTCCCTTCCTGTGTTAAAAGTATAGTAGCACAGCGGGATGACTGCGGACTTACAACGCTAGAAACCGAGTTTCGATACCCGTGGTAGGCAGAGCACAGATAATCCATTGTATAGCTTTGTGCTTAATTACAAACGAACAAACCTGTGTTAAAAACACCACTGGCGCTCTAAGCCACCTTAAAGACTTTTAACATACATATTCACCATTGATGCACAATCATTGTACACTGTTATTCCTCACAATGACGGTATGCTAGCTTTGAAACACTAAAAAACAAAATAGACACTACATTTCCTTCTACTGAAACCCTCCTTTAATTAGTTGAACTAGTTCTCACTGTGATAATGAATATTTTTGAATTCAATGACCAATGTGATCAATAACTCACCAGTGTTTCCAAGGGTTCGAAAATGGGCCTTTCCTTTACTAATCTGTTTGTTGGCTACCTTTAAGAAGCTCTTATACGGCTTTTAATGACATTTTTCGCGAATTATTTATTCGTTGCTTTGACGACATTTTATGTATTATAACATGTACCAAGGCTCAAATAGAGCAGTTTATAGACATTATCAAACAACTTCACACAGATGTCTCATTTTTCTGGATCAATATCCAAATACCAGCGGGCTCATTTAAACTATTTATACTACACCTACACTGACAGTCACTCTTATTTAGACTACTATTCCTTCTAACTCTGTCCCCCGCTAGGACAGCGGTACGTCTCCGGATTTAGAACGCTAAAATCAGGGGTTCGATTCCCGATGTGGCTTTGCTATAAGAAAAACACACCTTTTATCTCTACGAAACCAAAGCTGACATTCCTAAAGGAGAATCCACAAGACTGAGGAACATTCTTTGAATACCAAGACTTTATTTACAAAACTACTGAAATGGCCGGATTTTTCAAATAACTACCCGACTGATGTCATCAAAAAGCCCATAACAATATACACACTTTATCACATATAAGACCTTTTATCCTAAATACAAATGTCAAATTGAAGAATACCCTTGATATTAACATACCATTCCCTCAGCAGGTTAGTAAAAAAATCTCATAATCAAACATTTAATTTACCCAAAACTTACCACACCACCCACTGCTGACGTATTCACCACACCTCCTTTAATCACTTATAGGTTGAATCCAAAGCTTAAAGACCATTTAGTGCACTTGGAGCTACAACACAACAATTCCAATTCTGTTTTAACTCACTAATGTAATAGACAATTTTGTTATACCTATCCATACGTTTTACATAACACTACAATAACTGGAGCTAGTTCCATATTCCACGTTAGAGAAGATTACATCAGCACTTCTGAATGTGTCATTTACTGTATCCAGCGCAGCAGGTGTCATAAATTAATATTAGAGAAACATCCGGTAGGCTCGATGATCGTTTTCGCGAACACCTTAGATCTGTAAGAGAAGGCTACACAGACCTCCCTTTTGCTAGAATCTTCAACTCTCTTAAATCATAATGCTGCCTCTAACATGCAAGTCCAAGTAATCAAAAACGCACCGCTCAACAAGATAAAACGAGAAATGGTAGAAAACCGTATAATCTTTTAATTTAACACAAAGTCCCCTCATAGAATTAAAGAAAGATTTACCTCTAATTAATTTAAAAAATATGTTCAACCAAATTTTTTATTCAACTATACTTTACTCTAGGTGTGTTTTTATTTACATTTTCTCAGTCTTCCTTTTCCTTTTCAACCTTACCTTGGTTAAAGCCTTCCTCTTCTTAGAAATATATCCCTCTTTTAATACTATTTAGTTAATATATTTTTTTATTATTTTCTGTATTTTTATACTTATTTTCCAACATGCAATTTCAGTTGCTCTTGAACTACAGCCTTTCCAATTTGTTTGCTAATTTTAAAACAATTATTTTATTAATGTTACAGTTTTTATAGTAAGGACAAATATTATTTACAACAGGTACGACGTTTCGATGACAAGTTTTAACGGAAAAGAAGGTTTCAGTATTTAAATCAACATTCAACAATCTAACAACGTATTTAAATTTTAAAATTCTTACAGATTAGTTATGCATGTGCATATCAATCCGTGTGACTTGACAGATTATTTATGGGTGAAGAGAAAAAACAACAAAAATGAATAAATATAAAAATATGGAATATTTGCATAATATTAGGAATTTCTAGAGAAATAATGATCAAAGACATATAGAGATGTGCCTGGATATTTGTTGATTGTGGGATTTTTTTATTTTATTAATAAGACTTCTCTGGTTTTTCTTCTGTTGATGTCAGGTTTGTGTTTTAGTATTGTGACATTCTGTTCAGAAAAAACTGTACTTGATTTTATTCATATGTTCATGGACTTGGGAAGGGCGTTTTTGGTGTTGTTTTAGCCTGATCTTTGAGCTGCGTCCAGTTTCACCGATATAGAAGTTTCATCTTGTAAATGTTTCCTGGTGGAGTGTGTTCGTTATACAATTTTCTTACCGAACCAAAACCAGGTCCATTAAAAAAACTTCCTAAATAAATTTAATGAAAAAACTTCAAATATACTAAACAAAAAGAAGCCTATAAAACAAAATTTGATATCAGCAGAATGTCACACTACTAAAACATGAACCTGACATTAACAGAAGAAAAATAAGAGAATCCTTTTTAATAAAATCAAAAATCCTACAATCAACAAATACCCAGGTATATTTCTATGTGTCTTTGGCCATTACTTCCTCAGACATTCCTAATCTTATGCGAATATTTCGCTTAACATATTCCATATTTTCACATTTATTCACTTATTGTTTGTTTTTTCTCTTCAGCAATAAATAAATAGTCTGTTAATTCACGTGGAGTGATATGCTCATGCATAAGCAACCAGTATGAATTTTAAAATTTAAATACACTTTTAGATTGTTGAATGTTGATTTAAATACTAAAACCTTCTTTACCCTAAAAACTTGTGTACTTGAGAATGATCGCACCAGTAATTAAAACGTCGAACCTGTTATAAATAATATTTTTCCTAACTGTAAAAGCTGTAACTTGTAATAAAATAGTACCTATGATCAGTAAGTAAACTTAAATCGAAATTATTAATTTTAATATACGAAGAAACATAAACATTGTTTTCCTTAAACTATCTTTATTAAGGTCCTCCACGTAGAACGTGTGCAATTAGAACCTCTGTATATGTAACTCTTCAATGAATCTTTTTTTGCCTAGTTCCTATGTAACACAATAGTTACTGCCTAACAAAGTCCATCTACCCGAAACATTGTACGATATAAAATTAAGTAAAGTTTTTGTATAGACGTGTATATTTAGTTATCTTTTATTACTTTGTATCCGATTTTTTTCCGCTAACGTCTTGAGGAACAACAGTTGCTATTTACATTAGTACAAAGATATATGAGAAAGTCAGAAACATAACGAAACGAAACACGAACTGTCACTACACATATTAGTATAGATATACGGGTTCATAAGTCTACAAGGCTTTCTATGGGTTAAGCTTCAGCTCAAACTTCGCAACCCTCTTTTAGGAAATGCAGAGCGGCACACGTAAAGTTTTACAAAACACAGCTTAAGATCTTGTAATTTTGCTAAACAAAGGCGTTCCAATGCTCTTAGTCGAGTTAGACTAATCCTTTCAGAAAATGAAATCCTCTTGGTTAATTTGGCTTCCCCGTATGTTCATTAATTAACGCCAAGGCTCTCTAGGAAACGTTGTATTGGTAATGCGTTTGTGCCACACAAGTTTTTCTTGCTATCGTATTGACAAGTGTTCTGATTTTTAGGAATTACTAACATCAGTAGACTGTGTGTACAGTACAGAACGTAAAGTGGAGGTAATAAAAGTAAGTCAGTGCCGTAGAGAGTAATTAACCTAAACACTGTAGTTCTGGAATCTAGTGCGCTTTCCATAAGGCTTGAATTGTCTTAATAAATGACAACAGTAATCAAGCGATCGAATGAATTAATCAATGTCAGCTAAGTAGAAGAGGCGAATAAGAACAAAAGACAGAGGAAGAAAACTAAAATAACACAATTACCTAAAAGATCATTTTGTTTTTTAATCTCTACAACATTACTGCTTATTAGAGCTCATGGCGTTCTGTTCAAGAAGGACAGCTGCAAAATAAAGTTTTATAATAATATTATTCTTAAATTAAATTCGCTTTTGGAAACAGTTAACACATCACCAAGCTGTAAAATGTCGAGAGCTACAATAGCATATTTAGGTCAATTTATGTTTCATGAACTTATTAAACACAAGCTGAAATACCTGTCAACTGACGAGGAATGCTTAAACTTAATTAAAACAATGTAAAGTTTAACAACAATCATATATTTACAAAGTAAATAACTTGAACATAAACTTTATCTACAAAATTTTAAATATAACAAA
>NW_013666747.1:164416-169327 GCF_000517525.1 Limulus polyphemus
ATTTCAAAGTAATAACTTGAACATAAACTTTATCTCAAAATTTTAAAATTATAACAAAGTTTCTTCATAAGTAACATTTGCAGTTTGCTTTCCATCTACCAACAAATAAAGATTTTGAGAAGATTTAACCCTTGAACACCCTGCATCTCATTGATCATGAGAAAAGCATGGTTGTTTGAGAAACAATCCAGCAACTTTCATTCTTTAACCTTAAATCCCTTTAGAATATTCAACATTGTTTAAAGCGTCAACCTGCCAAGAGCGTTTGAGATTTACTCAATATGCTCGGAGTAATTAATCAACAGGTTTTACAAAGCAGAAATAGGGTTAAGTTCAATCTTGAACACCTTAGGACATTCCCCATAGTTCATAGTGTTTACATTCAAATTTTGGTTAAGATTGGCTCAATAGGCTCGGATGAGTTACGGTGCAAACAAACACACATTTCGTCTTTATATATATATATTTTATTTGGCTGATATTAACGCAAAAGATTTGTGATTTCCTAGTTGTAAAAGACGGATTAAACATAACTTAGTGTTAAAACGTGAAATTTTACCCTATTTATTATACGGATATTGGTTTTTTGATAAAAATCTATTGATATTTCCAGGCTTGGCTTCTTGTGGTAGATTTAAGTATTCCAAAACATAAAATACGGATAGAATTAGGAAACTTCCAAAACGTCACAGCTGTTCCTTTTATTTGGTGTTTCCCCCTCATAACATCTTCTTTCCAAAAATTTCTAATTAAAATAAACGAGCCATTGCCAGTTTATGGAAACATTTACTTGGATTGTTGGTTTTAGATATTGATAAGTGCATTCTGGCACATCTGTGATATAACAAGGCTAATGTTTAGAACCACGATGAACATGTAGACTAAATCACTGTAACCGATGAAAACGATTAGAGCTTCTCATCCATAATTCATATCTTCTTGCAGGAGTGCCAAGGGCTTCATGCACATGAAGATAGTACACAGTGACGAGAAGTTTATTCTAGGTCAATTCGGGAGGTCGTTCGATAGCGTACCAGAGATGGTTCATCATTACTCCGTGAACACGCTGCCTATCAAAGGGGCCGAACACATGTCTCTTCTTCACCCCGTCATCGACCAGCTCCTGTAGACAAAGGAAAGCTAAGGTTGTAACACCAGAAATGACGACGTGGAAAAGTTAGAGCAAGCTCTCGTCTTGAGTAACTGTCACCAGTTCAGCCTTGTCAAACAGATTCTAGTTAGTAGAACATACTTGAAACGGGCTTTCAGCTCAAGTTTCTTTTTACTGTCTAGAAACGCTGTAAATTTTGTTTTCCCCGTTGTATAACACTGTGCAGTACGATCCTTAACTTCTTGTACATAATGTGCATTATGTCCCTACCCCATGTTGAATAACTCTTTGCGTTATATCCCTCAACATGTTATATAACATTATACTTTATGTTTCTCCACCTGTTGTATAACGCTACGCATTATGTCCCTCCCTCTGTTGTATAACACTATACGTTATGTTCCTCCACTTGTTGTATAACGCTACGCATTATGTCCCTCCCTCTGTTGTATAACACTATACGTTATGTTCCTCCACCTGTTGTATGTCCCTCTTTCATGTTGTATAGTACTAAGAGTTATGTCCCTCCAGGGGTTATGGTTCTCTCTCTCTCTCTCCCATGCTGCATAACGCTGTGCGTTATGTCTCTTCCCCTCGTTAGAAAATACTTTGCGTTATATCTCTTCTCCCCATATTGTAGACTACTATTCATTATGTCCCTCTCTCAATGTTATATACGTAAAGACAAGGCGCATTTTCTCAACAATAGTCCCAAGCTGGATAAATAGGGCAATTTGTACGAAAACTAACTCAGATGGTACATGTTGTTTCCTAAATTGAAAAACAAACTATGGCTTAAACTAATTTTTGTTAAGAAACTGAAACAGTTTATTCATTTTATAAGTTTCTGTTGGAAAACAATTTTACACATCGTACTAAAGCAGCCCTCACAGTTACAAGAAAAAAAGTTATATTTTACATGAAATGCACTTGTTTATTATCCAAAGATTCGTTTATAGAATGTGATGATACCTTAGTAAAACGTATCATTCACGTATGACGTAGAAGAAGAAGTAAACTTGCAGTTTTTGGTGTGTAATAATGCTCATTCATGTATATATAAGAACTTTAGATTCCTAAAGAAAGTGTCGAAACTATCAATGTTAAAGCACTACGTGTAATTTAAAGTACCGCATTAACAACAAGTTTGGGTTTTTCTCCCAGACAAACATAGACATACACACACATATGGGTGTTTCGTTGTGAAACAATAGTTTATATATTTTATGATTTTAAAGTCTAACTTATAAATTTGATCGTGTTTCAATCTTCCAGAAAAATCAATAACATAACAGATACTTTGTAACATTGAAACTAGCTTTAAAAAGGCAGACAAAATATTGTGAGCAGTGGATTGGTTGGTATGCTGACCGTCTTTCAGTTGATTAATTATAAACCACTTGCGTACGATAGATGATTTCGACAAAAACATAAGACAGAAAGAAAATAATTTACGAAAACAAAGCTGGTATACGTTCATTCTCATCATGCTCAACTTTTATTACTAACATTTTTGAAAATATATATTGCTACATATTAACAACAATGTATCATTAAGATATGTGCGGAACAAAAAAACATATAGGATGATAGCTAATCGAAGTTAATAAAGTTATGAATAAAAATAAACAATACAAATTAACCACACCTTCAAAAAAGATTTTTCACTAATGATTTTGTGGTTAAAGGAATTAAAAGTGTATACGGTATATCTATTAAATTACATTACCCGCTAATTGGGCAAAATGAGATACTGAACTTTTCATTTTCATCCTTCGTGTAATATTTCGAATAAATAAATAACATTACGAAATTGTAAAACATATCTAGGTGTTTTGAATGTAAAAATGATTGACAACAATGTTTCTTTTTTGATCCTTAAAAATATGAATTTAATTAATTTATAAAGAGGGCTTTACTCTTAAGGACTATAAGTAGTATATATATTTATTTCTATCGACACACACACACACACATATATATATATATTGTTGTTAATTCGATACATTTCCTGTAAACATACCATAAAATTCTATGGTTAAGTATTCTTGTTAAAAACGTTAAGTTTTTATTTGAACTTGCTTGGTAGTAAAGATTGATACTTTTAAACGTTTGTTTCTCTTCAATAGAAGAAAAATATGGTAAAGGCAGAAATGCTGTTACAAAAATTATAGAATTATTAAAGGAAGAAATGATTTTTATTAATAATAAATATATGTTTTTCCAGATTATTTCTGAAATGATGATTCTCTGCTAAGAAAAGAGAATTAATGTAAATTAAGAATATTTTGAATTTCTTTCTTTCACCGAAAGCATTTTTGCTAAATGTATTATTAACCAGTTAAAGATATTGCCCGTGTCAACTTAGTTATTTTAGAAAAAATCAGAATGTTATTTAAGACAAGTTAGGCCTTACCTAGTGGTTGGCTTGCCTGGAATATGAATCCAAGGATACGTGATTCGTAATTCGTTGCCGCAAAGACGCACTTTGTACTTTGGGGCCGTGGATGCATTATAAGAGTGATGATAAAAACCCCACTATCTAACCAGACAGGGGTAGCACAAGACTATGGAGGTTGATGATGGCGACTAGCTATCCCACTATCTAACCAGACAAGAGTAGCACAAGACTATGAAGGTTGATGATGGTGTCTAGCTATTCTACTGTCCAACCAGACAGGGGTAGCACAAGACTATGGAGGTTGATGATGGTGTCTAGCTATTCTACTGTCCAACCAGACAAGAGTAGCACAAGGCTATGGAGGTTCATGATGGTGTCTAGCTATTCTACTGTCCAACCAGACAGGGGTAGCACAAGACTATGGAGGTTGATGATGGTGTCTAGCTATTCTACTGTCCAACCAGACAAGAGTAGCACAAGGCTATGGAGGTTCATGGTGGTGACTAGCTATCCCACTATCTAACCAGGCAAGAGTAGCATAAGACTATGGAGGTTGATGATGGCGACTATTTATCCCACTATCTAACCAGACAAGAGTAGCACAAGACTATGGAGGTTGATGATGGTGACTAGCTATTCTACGGTCCAACCAGACAAGAGTAGCACAAGACTATGGAGGTTGATGATGGCGACTATCTATCCCACTATCTAACCAGACAAGAGTAGCACAAGACTATGGAGGTTGATGATGGTGACTAGCTATTCTACTGTCCAACCAGACAAGAGTAGCACAAGACTATGGAGGTTGATGATGGTGACTAGCTATCCCACTATCTAACCAGACAAGAGTTAGCACAAGACTATGGAGGTTGATGATGGTGACTAGCTATTCTACTGTCCAACCAGACAGGGATAGCACAAGACTATGGAGGTTGATGATGGCGACTAGCTATTCCACTATCTAATCAGACAAGAGTAGCACAAGACTATGGAGGTTGATGATGGTGACTAGCTATCCCACTATCTAACCAGACAAGAGTAGCACAATACTATAGAGGCTGATGATGGCGATGAGCTATCCCACTATCTAACCCGACAGGGGTAGCACAAGACTATGGAGGTTGATGATGGCGACTAGCTATCCCACTATCTAACCCGACAGGGGTAGCACAAAACTATGGAGGTTGATGATGGTGTCTAGCTATTCTACTGTCCAACCAGACAAGAGTAGCACAAGGCTATGGAGGTTCATGGTGGTGACTAGCTATCCCACTATCTAACCAGGCAAGAGTAGCATAAGACAATGGAGGTTGATGATGGTGACTAGCTATCCCACTATCTAACCCGACAGGGGTAGCACAAGACTATGGAGGTTGATGATGGTGTCTAGCTATTCTAC